>NC_068277.1:32763593-32873593 GCF_025860055.1 Xyrauchen texanus | reverse complement strand
CCAGCGTAGTTGCCGCCGAGCGGCTGCTCTGCTGCCATCTCGGACTAAGAAGCGGAGGATAAGGGCTGTTCCATCATGGCTTCGGACAGCGAGGAGTGGTCAGGCTCACACGCCTCCTCCTCGGCCCAGGAATCCAGCAGGACCCGCGCCGAGTCGGAGGGAACTAACACGCTCCTCACACAGGCCGCCGACCGCCTCGGGCTCGAGTGGTCACCGCCCTTGAGCAGGCACCCAACAGACTTGACGGCTGCTTTCTACAGAGCCGCCGCTGCGCAGCACCCGCTACCCGGCCGCTCCCTTCCTGCCGGAACTCCACGCCGAGCTTTCCAAATTATGGAACGCGCCTTTCTCGGCCAGGGTCCGATCCCACGTCTCCACCTCTCTTGCTTCGGTGGACGGCGCCACTGAGAAGGGCTACGCTTCCATCCCTCCGGTCGAGGATGCGGTAGCAGCACACCTTTTGCCCGCCCTCCGCGAGATGGCGGTCTAAACCAGTGCTCCCGTCTAAGGCCTGCAGAACAACTTCCGCCTGTGTTGGCCACGCCTATTCCGCCGCCGGCCAAGCTGCATCTGCTCTGCACTCTATGGCCGTCCTACACAACGCACCGCTCTCTCCATCCGGTCTCTTCGGCTCCGCGGTGAGTGGTATCATTGGCCGGTTTTCAGAGGTCCAAAAAGCCACACAAGCCATGAATCTCTTTCTGCCTCGTCGCGCTAGCTCCTCTGCAGGCCGCTCACGTGATCAGCCTCCTGCACGAGCCTCTTCACAGCGCCCAGCTCAACAATCTCAGACTTCTCAGCGTCGACAGGGCGGCCGCCCTCGATCGCGCTCAGACAGCCGCCGCAGACCGCCGCCCCCCCGCGGGCCTCGATTTAAGGTAACGCTGAAACCAGAGCAATCGAAGTCTTCCTAACTTTGTTGAACAAACGACGGCTCAGTCCCGCCGCGGCCGGACCACCGTCAAAGCTTTGCCCCCTCTCAGGCTACTACAGTGCTGAATTTAGCAGCCAACAAGCTGGTGACACTGCCCGCTTGCCTGCACTCAAACGCCGTTTTCACGGCGACCCAAGTAAATCTTTTAAAGAGCAAACATGTCTTATGTGTAGAAAATGTGCCCACAATCCAGTGTTCACTTCTGCACACAAGCACTGCATGTCTCGTGTCCCCACCAGAGCACGCTCACATAAAGCGGTTACGAACCGCTCGAGCGTCAGAGTCAATGAAGGCGCCCACAAATGCGTGCGCGCGCGCCCATTCTCTGGCCGCTCTGTCACACGACCAGCCCTGTGTAGAAAATGTGCCCACAATCCAGTGTTCACTTCTGCACACAAGCACTGCATGTCTCGTGTCCCCACCAGAGCACGCTCACATAAAGCGGTTACGAACCGCTCGAGCGCTAGAGTCAATAAATGCGCCCACGAATACATGCGCGCGCCCATTCTCTGCCCGCTCTGTTACACGGCCAGCAAACATTCCTCTGTGTGTAAATCCCGTGCCCATGACTATGCTTGCGCATCACGTAACAGATGTGACTATTTCCCCATTCATTCCAATCGGGAAGTCACTCACAAAACAGCCTGTTCATGCTGTCTGCGAGCAATCATGCATGAACACACTAAACGCGCTCACACATTTTGTTCAGCGCTCTGTGTGCGGCAATCAGAGCGAATTGGCCATTCACCCTCTAGCGTTACGCTTCAAAGCGTGGGAAGCTATTCCAGGGATATCCAAGTGGGTGTTAAGCACAATACAACAGGGCTATTTGCTACAGTTCGATCGCCGCCCTCCTCGCTTCAGAGCGCGCTCGAAACCACTGTGAACACGGAAGCAGCGTGCATGCTTCGTTCAGAAATAGCAAGCCTTCTGTGCAAAAGGGCCATAGAGAAAGTGCCACCCTCTCTGAGCGAGTCGGGGCTTTACAGCCGTTATTTTCTTGTTCCCAAGAAAGACGGCGGCCTCAGACCCATATTAGATCTCAGGGTTTTGAACAAGGTGCTTGCAAAAAGACCGTTCAAAATGCTTACAATCAGGAAACTCCTCGCGCATGTGCGCCAGAGGGACTGGTTTATTTCTCTCGATCTGAAAGATGCATACTTTCAGATTCAGATAAATCCCGTCACAGGCCATTCTTGAGATTCGCCGACGGCCAGGTTTATCAATACACCGTCCTCCCGTTCGGCCTGTCCTTAGCACCTCGTACTTTCACGAAGTGCATGGATGCGGCGCTCGCACCCCTGTGGAGTCAGGGTTTGCGAATTTTGAACTATTTGGACGACTGGCTGATTATGGCACAGTCACATATGGAGCTTCTGTCTCACAGAGCAGTTCTCCTCAGCCATCTGAACAGTTTGGGTCTTGCAGTCAATTGGACCAAGAGCTCACTACAGCCCAGTCAGACAATTTCCTTCCTTGGAATAGAACTAGACTCCGTGGCAATGACGGCTCGCTTATCTACACAGCGTGCGCACCGTGTTCAGCGACTAGCCGCATCTTTTCAGATGAACAGCCTCACGCCTCTGAAGAAATTCCAGAGAGTGCTAGGTTACATGGCCTCAGCCGCAGCAGTACTTCAGCTGGGTTTACTGCACATGCGCCCGCTTCAGCATTGGTTAAACACCCGCGCGTCTCGCCGGGCTTAGGCCACAGGCCGCCAGCCCATCAAGGTGACTCAGACCTGTATATCAGCTCTGCAGCCCTGGACAGTGGCCGAATGGTATCAGCGGGGAGTGACAATGGGAGCTGTATCTCGCCGAAAAGTCATCTCGACAGACGCGTCCAACATGGGTTGGGGCGCGGTCTGCGAGGGCTCTCCGGTTTTCGGCCTATGGTCAGTTCAGGAAAAGCTCCTTCACATAAATTGTCTGGAAATGATAGCGGTCGAGTACGGCTGCGTGCGCTTTCTCCCGGTCATTCAGGGTCACCACGTCCTGGTCCGTTCGGACAACAGATCTGTGGTATCCTACCTAAACCGTCAGGGCGGTGTCAGGTCCAGGAACCTCTTCCATCTGACGAAACGCATACTGAGTTGGTCCCAGTGCCACCTGCGCTCGCTGAGGGCGACGCACGTGCCAGGCCACCTGAACGACGGCCCGGACAGACTGTCCAGAGACAATATTCCCCAGGGGAATGGTCCCTGCACGCTCAAACAGTCCAGACGTTATGGCACCTATTCGGCAGAGCAGAGATAGACCTCTTTGCGTCCAAAGAGAACTCTCACTGCCCAATATTTTTCTCGAAGCGAGGACGCGCTGGCCCAGGACTGGCCCAGACGCCCGCTTTACGCCTTCCCTCCCGTCTCGCTATTGCCACAGGTAATGCAGAGGATCAGGAAACGCGTCACTCGGTGCTCCTCATAGCCCCGCGTTGGGAGAATCAGACATGGTTCCCGGAGCTTACGCAGCTGTCACTGACAGCGCCGTGGCCCATCCCAGTGAGAGCAGATCTCCTCTCTCAAGCTCGCGGCACAATCTGGCATCCCCACCCAGAGCTGGGCGCTGCATGCGTGGGTGATCAACGACTACCCGTCGCTCTGCCAGAAGGAGTAATAAACACCATCATACACACTAGAGCCCCTTCCACGAGAAGACTCTATGCGTCAAAATGGTCTGTGTTCTCAAAATGGTGCACCGACAGAGACCTGGACCCGCGGACATGTGGGGTGTCGTCGCTGCTCGTATTCCTACAAGAGCTGCTGGATAAGGGCAGATCCCCATCCACGCTCAAAGTGTATGTGGCGGCCGTTGCGGCGTTCGCTGAACCCCTGCACAGCCAGTCATGGGGTAAAAGCGAGCTGGTCATCCGCTTCCTCAGGGGAGCTAGAAGGATGAACCCCCGCGCCCCCATCGGTTCCTATCTGGGATCTTTCTATAGTTCTCGAAACTATGAAAGCCCCCCCTTTCGAACCACTTCAATCCGTGGATTTGAAATACCTTTCACTCAAAACAGTTTTTCTGACTGCCCTGTCATCAGTCAAACGTGTGGGAGACCTTCACGCGCTGTCTGTCAGCGCTGCGTGTCTTGAGTTTGGACCAAGTGACTCCAAGGTCATTTTAAAGCCTAGACACGGCTATGTTCCCAAGGTGATCGGTACTCTTTTCAGAGCACAGGTCATTTCCCTATCGGCGCTACCAACACCCGATAGCGAGCGCGACGCCAATCTCCTTTGCCCGGTCAGAGCACTGAGATTGTATACTGCGCGCTCCGCCGCTTTCAGACGCTCTGAGCAGCTTTTTGTTTCGTTCAGAGGGCGCACCAAAGGTCTCGCCGCCTCGAAACAGACACTATCTAGATGGATAGTGGACGCTATTGCTGCTGCATACGGCGTCAAAAGACCTGCCATGCCCGTTGGGCATTAGGGCTCACTCCACTAGAGGCATGGCATCCTCGTGGGCATGGTCCAGCGGGATTTCCATTCACGACATATGTGTGGCAGCGGGATGGACTTCCCCTCCACCTTTGTCAGATTTTACAATATGGAAGTGCCCGCTCTGCAGGCAAAACTACTAGCGGTTTAATACGCTACAGCTCCCCTGGTGAGCTGCACTGATGGGTCACATTCCACACAGACCGGCACCGCCGCTCTGTAGTTCCCTTCCCACTATGTGCTTATGTATTACACAATCAATGACCCGCATTCTTGCCGGCCAAATATTATTTCCCCACTCATAAGGGCTCCCCCGGGTCCCCCCTTAATTCCCTGGGGCTCATACAGTGGATGCTTGGCGCGCACGGCGTTGACAATGGGTTCCCGTAGTGTAAGCTAGCTTACGCAATACGAGAGAACCTCTCGTAAGAGAACGTATCGGTTACCTAACGTAACCTCGGCCGTGCTCGCGCCACGAGCGACTTTTCGCTTCAGTCAATGAAAACCAGGGTTCCAGCCTACGAACTACGCTTATATGCACTCTAGTCACGCCCATTTTGGCGGGCTTTGATGCAGTGAGCGCGCGGACGCCTCTCATTGGATGCGAGTTCGCCCAAGCTCGTCTATAGGCTGCAGCAGTTGCCGCAGAGCAACCTATGAGCTCGCTAGATAGCCCGCTCAAGGTCTGCAGCTGCCGCACTGCGTTGACAATGGATACAAAAATTAAGGATAATTTTTTGGCTTCAATATCTCAGAAAAGATGAATCTTTCCCGTAGCGTAAGCTAGCTTACGCAATACTCGTTCCCTCATCTAGAGAGAACCGAGGTTACGTTAGGTAACCGATACGTTTTTTGTCATTACTGCTTTACTTATGCAATTTCAGAAATAGAGTACAGAAATGCAAGCATACTTAAATGAGAACACTACTTGGGAGTGTATGCTCCAGTTTTAATCTCTTTCACCTATACAATACTTTGAAAAACTTGATGTAAGATAAAAATCACTTAATATTAACATAATAATATAATATTGCTTCATTTATCCAGTTGCTGCAAGTTTATAAATAGGCTCCAATAGGATGCCTGGGCCCTGCTAAACCACCCTTGTCCCTGTGGACCAAACATTGGCAGCCATGCCCAGAAGTTGTGATGGAAGGGTCCAAAAAGTACTGAGCAAATTTCACACACTTTAGTCGCTCAAAAAATGAAAAGTATGTAATCATTTAGTTTCATGTTGCTCCAAACCCTTATGACTTTCATCTGCGGAACACAAAAGGAGAGGCTAGACAGAATGTTAAGGACTGACAGCACAAGTCTCCATTTACTTTCATTATATGGAAAAATGAAGCAAGGAAAGTAAAAAGGTGACTGATATTAACATTCTGCCCAACACCTCCTTTTGTGTTCAAATGATGAAAGAAAGTTACACAAGTTGGAACAACATGACACATGTGTAAATTATGTTAGATAAAACATTTAAAAAAAAACATAAAAAGAACATTTATATACTGAATCCCATCTGGCTAAGTTGGAACGTGGTCGAGCGAAAACTAGAGTGAACATCGAATTTGATTCCTGGAGGGACCTTCGTTCAGTTTTGGGGATCAAATCTGACCCGGAATTGGCATTCTTCTTATTGGACAGGTAAGCTTACATAACTGAAAGCATGTGAAATACAGTGCCATAATGATTGATCTGTGTAATTTTAGCTAACTTGATCATGTCTGCACAGCCATAAACAATGTTAATCTGTAATTATTCATCAAGGTAAACTACAATAACACATGAAATGAATGCTAGACAATGTTCAAGATATGCAAAAAAGACACATTTATTGCACAGGGAGTATTTCCACCTATAAAAATTTATGGGTTAAAATTATTTTGTAGGCTATAACACAAATTGACATGGCTTGCACTTTATTAAATGATATTAGGCTTTTAATTTAAATGAATATAAAAGCTATACAGTATATAGATTTTGTAAGCTTTGAAATTCATTAAGCCTCAGTGGTTAAAAGCTCTGGGTTACTGATTGAAAGGTCAGGGGTTCAAGCCCCAAAACCGCCAAGATACCGCTGTTGGGCCCTTGACCCTATTTGCTCCAGGGGCGCTGTTTCATGGCTGACCCAGCGCTCTGACCCCAGCATAGCTGGGATATGCAAAAACAACTGCATTTCGTTGGCTCTGTACCTGTACTCTGCACAAATGACAATAAAGTTGAATCTTATTCATTTTTATTTTTTTCAGAAGTAATTTCAAACTTTCGCGGGCAGTGGCGGGGATTCTTCTTGTTGTGTACATTTTATGTCTCATATATTCATATTTATCTCTTAATCATCAGCGGAGAAGTACATCACGTTAAATTTAACGACAAGTACATTTTAGTTACTCTCTCATAGCTTCATGCAAACGTCACTTATTCATGTCCACATCCTTCAGGGTTAAGCATGAACCCAGATTCTAATTCGTGGTTGATAGAGAAGGTCTATAGCTAGCATCCTGAGATTACTGACCTGGTTTTGTCAACTTGAAACTTGCTCTGAAACTCTACGTTTGTTCAATTATCTTCGTGAAACAGGCCTCTCAGGAAGACACTCAGGAAGTGATCTCAGGTATTGTGATCGGATCACAAAAACCACAAGCGGAGGTAGTCAAAATGGGTCTTCACACTTGGTCACTTCATGTGTTTTTACTAGGGATGCACCAATACCCCACATTTGTTTTTTAATGTTTCAGCTTGTATCTGGACTTTAAAGGATTTTTTTGTACTTTTTTTTTTATTATTATTTAGTTGTAAGTCTTTCATTCACACAGTCATTTTTTGGAACACATTCAACTTAAATATTGTTATAAATTGTAAACAAATACTAATGATGACAATAATAATAATAATAATAATAATAATAATAATAATAATATATTGTTATTAATATTATTAGTATTGAATTTTAATTGTAATTTTAAATACAACAGGAATATATTTAAATCATGCACTTTTTAAACCCTTACGCTTTTATTTTGACATTCTGAACTCTCCAGGAAGTCCTGTGTGTGTCTGTTTGTAGGCAAGTTCACGGTAGTTTAACTTCTTATTCAAATTCTGGTTTAAAAAAAAAAAAAAGCATCTCCAGTGCCGCTGTAAATGCATATTATAAGTGAACCGAACTATTGAGCATCTAGATCTGAGATGCTGTTCTTGAGTAGCGCTCAAATATTGCACACCACCGTGAAGGCTAAAAATAGCCTTGAGTGCATCACCAGCCTGTGCGTGAGTTTGTGTCAACAGAGCAGCACCATTCACTAACGCTCTGGCACTGCGCATACTTACTTATTAAACAGCCTTTTGTGATTCACAGAGCTATCGCATGTCTTCAAGTGGCTTTGAGAAAAATACACAAGTCATATGAACTACTTTGTGTTTTAATGGTTTTTTAGGCCATTTTTGAAGCATGACAGTAACATACATGACTAACACGGCTCATCGGCCTGATACCCAATCCATCTAACAGCTTCAGTATCTGAGCAGATACCGATCCAGGTATCGGATCTGTGCATCCCTAGTTAACTGATCGGATTGCTATCCGATTGAAGAAGCACATTTACACTTGGTCACAACAATTTGTTTCCGCAAAATGGATATCAATTTGATCTTCAATTCCAGCACTATATATAAATAAACAATCAGTTTCTTACTTTGTTAGAATTGTATTGTGCGACACGAGCCCTATGCAAATAATCAGTAACAGCTGTTATGTTTCGCTATGCTGACGTAGCGTTGCTTGGGTGGATTAAAGTTTATATATGTGGCTTAAAACAGCCAGATGCATTTACATTTGAATGAGTTTTGTGGTTTGAGTGATTGAGGTCTTGGAGGACATTTGCACTTGGTCTTTTCACGATCGGATTGCAATCAGATCATCAAAAATGCATGAAGTGACCATGGGTAAATACCCTCAAAAACTCATGTGACCAGATCGCATTGTAAAAGCTAATTCAGCCACCCCTCACATGTCATTCAACTGCTACACTAAAACAAGTTTAAACTTTTAAAAGAAAATAACTGTACGTTTGTAAAATTGGAAAAAGCAAATAAATACAAGCACGAGAACTTCTTCAGTGTGTCTGATCTCAACATGCAGTGACGCAGATAACAAGAACCCACACCCAAGCCTCAGGTCAAAACAGGTATTCAACTAAAACGATGTACAACTCTGCTTGGAATGGAAATGTGATCGTTTGTGCTTAGATTGAATTTCAGCTGCATCTGGGAAAAACAGCACGCCACTTTGACTCTTTCCGACACTTTTCACGCTTTATTTTTTTCATGTATCATGCAGTAACACACGGAGATAGTGATTAATATCATCATGAAATTAGATCCTCCCCTTGAATTACGAACACATTTCAGTGAGGTGTAAACAGTGATGTGTCTCATTTGACCACATGTGATCGGATGTCTGGAGACGCATCTTAATACAAGGTGTAAATGGGGTCTTGGTGAGCATGCTGATGATCTGGATGAGTATGAGAATCACAGCTACAAAACAAAAAAAAAAACAAGAACAAAAAAACTCAAAGAAAGTCTAACTGAAAACACAAAAAATTGTGCATGATGTAAGAGTGGCAAAAGCAAGTTATGATTCATCAAAACGTTCATTTCAAAAACACTGTAAGAACCAGATTCATTCTAATGACTAGTTGCATTCGTTGTTTTAGTAAAAGGTTGTGCATTACTTGTAATATACAGCAACTATGATGTACAATTTTCCCTTTCTCTAGACACAGTTACAAGCCAACTGACAAGCCTGTTCCAGTTCCAGAAGAAATTGGCTTATAATAAACACCCATGGCAATTGCTGATGATAATGGTTTCTTTACCAAGCTGGATCTCAGGAAAAAAACAGCCACTATTTTTACTTGCATCTGACCGGATAATCCAGCAGGCACCAACAGAGTGCTGGCAGCCCATGATTGAGAACCAGAGTCTGCACAGTCACAGTGAGCACTGGAACAAATCCTGTGCACTTGTTTGTAACAAATTAGCAAAAGTGCAACACAGTTTGACTCAATTAATCAAACTAAAAGCTTGCCAGAAGTTACAATAGCTCAGCAGGAGTCTGGAACAAATGGATTTATATGTTCTTTGATTCAAATGTGATTATAACTTTTTCAGCAGGCAATTTTCTAAAATAAGAATACATTTCTTAATTGATTTGTGTGGTTCAATAAAGGTAAAATAAAACTTTTCAAGTTGAATAGAAGTACACTGCCAAGTTGTAAATACGACATGGTCTCGGATTTGCAAACCAAAACACTTATGCACACAGAGACGCCAACCATCAAACGCAAGGTATGTGACAAAATTCCACAACACATTCACAGCAGCAATTGCAAGCTATTAGGACTCAACATTACATCAGGTGTAACAGGATGTTTTACTTTCTGTTGAGGAAAACAAATCCTTATCAACTGTGCAATCGGAGACAATTCCACAAATTCCCTGTATTACACACAGCATACTTGAGACCATTGCTGGGGGTAACAAGATAAAAGTAATGTGTAATATAATCAGATTACTTTTTCGAGTAAGGAGTTAACAATATTTTTTATTTTAGACCATAATATCGGAGTAACTTTTTAAAATAAAGTAACACATTGCTTTTGTACACCTCTAATGTCCCTGTATTGTGAGAAATCAGGAGTTAAATTGTGCAAACTTCAGGGAGGAGATGTAGTGCATGATTGGCATTGTAGTAGTACTACAGAGTGTGAGGCCAGAGATTATTTAGCAGAGAGAGAGAGACGACTCACTTCTATTTAAATGAATGCGAGAAGTTGGAATGCTCAACCAAGAAACTTTAGCACACAACAGTCAATGGAAGTCCCACCTTGCAGCTAAAAGATTCAATCACCTTTTAGATACAGACATCGCCTGTAAATAAACTTGAAACGCGCATTTCGTGCTTTAGCGTAATAGTATATCAACATTCGGTTAAGTGAAACACGGTTGTTAATACACTGCATTAAAAAAAAAATAATAAATCAGTACATGCGTTTAGGCAGAGGGATTATAAAACAAGTCTTCCACTGGCCACAACATGGCACACAGGGTGAAATACTCGATCAGTCCATTGACTTATGCAGCCGAACAGCTCTGTGTTACAGCTCACCATAACTGGGAGAATAGGATGAGTAAAGACTCTGGATCAGTCGCACTGAGCAACTTTCTACCTTGATTGTGTATGCAGAGAAAATGTCTTGATGTCTAAAAAAAATTGACATTTTCTTTTTATAATAAACAAGTAGTTTGATTCATGAAACAAACCGTTATATGACATTTTGGTAGCATTAAAAACGATTCCATTCAAGTTGGAATCTGTGGCTGAAGTTGTGGCGTCTGCACACACATGGATCAACTCAAAACAAGTTTGCACTGAGATGACTTCAGTTAAAAATATTTATTTATTCATTAGACTTATTCCTTGAACATGTTAGTCTGGCATTCCCCAGTGAATTGAAAAACATCTCAATCTGACACTGACATTGTCGATGGGCACAGCACAAGATGACATATATGATGCAGGTTCGAGTGTTGGACTTTCATGCTTTAGGTAAGACAGCGGTTACTTCTTGCCATGTTGATGGAAAAACAAATCATGCATATTCATGTTTGATTCTTTATTATAAATATATGACGTGAAGACCTACTTTCTAAATATTTGTTTGTTTTCTATGTTGTTTTGACATGAGTATTGTACGGTATCTAGCATGTATTACCTGTAATATCTTCCATAAAAATAACTTTTTAATTAATTAAGTAACTTTAAGCAGAAATGCAATTTTCTAATGGGTTACTTTTAAAAGTAAATCAAAAGTTGTAAGGTTGTACCTGTCGGTCCTGTTCTAAGGCATGAAACTGTTTACGTGTCACTCACAAATACATACTCACTCACTCAGCTCACTAACATGTTGGTGCAGCTATCCTTATGAGGAATCTCCATAGACATAATTAATTTTTATATTGTATGAACTATAGATTCAATCCCCTAACCCTAAACCTTATCCTCACAAAAAACTTTCTGCATTTTAACATTTTCCAAAAAGCATCATTTAGTATGTTTTTTTAAGCAATTTGAATTATGGGGGCACTAGAAAAGTCCTCATAAAACACATTTATAACAAAATACCCTTGTCATTTCCGGTTTGTAACCCAAAACATTTCCACATAAACCACCCAAACCCGCCCACGCCCACACAACATTTCATCCATTCTAACATTTCCTATCTGAAAAAAAAAAGACATTTTTTTTTTCAAGTCATTTACTGCATGTAAAAAAGTAATTTACAAATACTACAGAGGCGAGACAGGTGTTCATTTGTATGATATTTAACGGTCCCTGTTTCAGCCTGCTACCTTGTTTGTCTTATCTTACACAATACTAAGGAAAAATAATAATTAATAGCATCTTTAATAATAGGAGAGTCATCATCAAATGACATGCACAAACAAAATTCAGACAAACGCATATCTAAGGGTCATAGAACATGCAATGTATGCCGATCTATGGCGTTTTTAACTCCAATATAACAAGCCACTACAACAACACACGACTTGCGTCACACATCAAAAATGTAGATCAGTTTTACCTCATCACTAACTGAAAAACAAAAACAATTATAGTTGAACTTGAAGTTCAACCAAAAATTATAATATCTCATAATTTGCCATCTAAAACTCGAATGACTTTCTTCTGTGGAGCACAAAGATTTTTTTTTGAAGAATACATAGTGTTTTTGTCCAGCCAATTCAAGTCAATGCAAGTAATTGGGGTTTAAAACTTTGATGCCCCTAAATAGGACATAAAAGCAGCATAAAGGTAATCCATATGACTAGAGTGGCTTTAATCCATGTCTTCTGAAGCAATATGATAAATTTTGGGTTTGCTCTGCGCATGTGTCGAGCATTAAGAAGAGCCAAGGAGACTGCATATGTCAAGGTTTACAGTAAAAAAGGAGTTACAGTTTGGACTATTTCTCACCAAAACCGGTCATATCGCTTCAGAAGAAATTGATTCATTCATGCGTCCATTCGAGTTGTATGGATTCCTTTTTGTAGTATTTATGACTTTTTTGGAGCTTGAAAGTGTTGGACCCCATTGACTTGCATTGTATGGTCAAAAACACATTGTGTATCCTTCAAAAAATCTAGTTTGTGTTCCACAGAAGAAATAAATTAATACAAATTTGGCATAAGGGCGATTAAATTATAAGAAAATTATAATTTTTGGGTAAAATATTTCTTTAAGAGGGGTGCACTTATGTATATCACTATTACATATCCATTTTACAATCAGACACTAACTGAACCAGAAGTCAGTCATCACTAAAGGTTTATAAGGATACAGCTGAAATGTTCCCAACTCAAGGCAAAATCAGAAAAAGGAATAATATCATTTCAGCATTTTTGGAGAAAGTGGGCCATTTTTTCCTTCTCCAAGACAAACTCAACCAAAAGCCAGAGTGGAAAGCCAAGTATGATGTTATCGCCACCTCAGCAATACAGATCCAGACACTTATAAAATGAGCATGCAAGATCAGCTCCATAATCTCCCACAGCATGAATATTAAGATTCTGGCTCTGAAGAAATAGCATGTTATAGTTACATCCACATCATAGTGCATTATACCACTATTCTTACCCAGGATGGAATGGACCCTCACTGAGAGTTGGGTACGAAGAATCAGGATGGGCTTTTTGCCTTTGCTGTTGAAACAAGAAAAAATTTAATTCAGACATAATCATATGGCAAATTTGGTGTTATCAGCGAGTTACACAGTAATTTAATTCACACACACACAAATAAACAAAACAGGTGCAACTATGTTTGGACCAACATAAGTAAATGATAACCGAATTTCCTTTTTGGGTTAACTATCCATTAAAGAATATTATGATTGTGCCATTATGCCAGCAACAGACTCATACACTCAAGACAGACTGGAGACAGATAAACAGAGTTAGAGACAGAGTGAGCGAATATGGGCGGAATTATAGAGGCCAGTCAGGATTAAGGTATGGAAAGAGAGAGTAAACAGACATGGAAACTATGCACCAAGAGTGTTAGTGGCTAAAAATTGACCTAGCAAAGGCTTACGTTTTCTTCAAGATGTTCTATGTGGTTGATACAGCCAGTCACAAAGACACTCAAACATGCGCACGCACACCAATTTTGTCTTCTACTTTCCAAGTGCTGTTTCAAATGACACGCATCCTGTTGGCAGTCCCCGTATCAGTGTGGGACCTGAGGTAGTTCCAGAGGCCTGTACCATCAAGCTAGTTAAATATACTTTTTTGAAGGTTTCAGGTTTGGTTTTAAGTTGACAAAACCAAACCAAACCAATCTAATCAGGCCTAATTGGTGCCATGACATTACTCATCAACGTTCAACTCAGGCTTTGATCCTGGGTTTAAGATTAGTTCACACATGTGCACAAGAATGAGTTACGTTTGTAGCAAACAGCCAAATGCTTAGAACATGTCGGGAGAGCGAGAGCGAAGGCAGATCATTTTGAAAATATGAAGAATTTAAATACATTTAAAGAGAATAAAAATATGAAAAATTCAAATGAATTTACACTGCACAAGAGATCACTATGAAACCATGAATAATTACACATGATTTACATAGCACAAGGGGTCACTCTACAATTATAAAGAAATTAAATATATTTACACAGCAAGAAGAAACAGGGGACTGCTGGAAACAGATTCTGAATGTGATGAAAATATAAAACAGATGATAAATAAATTAATTAGTGAATTTCTGTGCAGTAGGTC
Organism: Xyrauchen texanus; assembly: GCF_025860055.1. Classification (NCBI taxonomy): domain Eukaryota; kingdom Metazoa; phylum Chordata; class Actinopteri; order Cypriniformes; family Catostomidae; genus Xyrauchen; species Xyrauchen texanus. The sequence goes on along the minus strand of NC_068277.1, from coordinate 32,859,389 downwards.
CAAAACAAGAACACATAGTGTTCATTCATTTTAAAAGCTTTATTTATTTTACAATATAAAATATTAATTTAAATTGAAAGCTTAATATAATTTCATACTATTACAAATGAATATAGGATACTATTGAATAATTAAAAAGTGAGCATTCTGTATGCAATAATTGGTATGCAACAATAAGACGCAAGACAGAATAACTTCACGTGAGATTCTGTACATTCATCTCTAGTCCATGGAAAAAGTGGGGTGGCATTAATCCTTTTCTATAGCCATCTTGTGGGGTGATTAAGCTTTTAATAAGTTTAAATTGATAAAGCAAACTATACTAAAATTGGCCTGGCAAGCCACCTAAACACACACAGTCCAAAGTTCTGCCTCTAGTTCTCGTTCAACAATTTGGACTGTTTTGGGGGCTATTTTGTTCATGTACTATGGTCACCTGCTTTCCCTAATGTACTTAGTACTCAATTCTCAGTGATTTCAAAGATTTATATCAGTGATACTGACTTACAGGCACTGCTTAAATTCACAAGTCATGTTGCATCAGCACATTATCATAAAATATGTCCTTGTTATGTTCAATAAACTTCCACAAACAAACGGAATAACATGCTGAAACAGTACAGCTCTATAAAAACTACATTCCCATGGGTTTGAAAGCTGTTCTCCACAGCAAGGCTAAACAAATCCAAGTACACCAGCCTGAGTTTAAGTATAACAGATCCAAAGCTATGCAATTCTTCAAATACTTTGAGCTGACTAAGTTATCTAGAACTGCAGTTCAGTGTTTTGGACTTTATTCAATGTAGTCCGAGACTGTCAGTCTAAACTGAGGTCAGCACACACTAGCTTAGATGCTGGCTCTGCCTATTAGAAGTTAGTCATGTGTTTTGGTGTGTCCAATGACTGTTCCTTAGCAACACTAGTAAATGATTTAGTGAAACTAATACCTGTCATAATAAGCCAAGTCTGAACATTCAGGGGTTACAGACCTTCTACATAACGTTTTGTAAGGTTGCATCAGTATAAATTAATAATAAATAACTATTAATTTCAATAATAGAGTACTTTTAGCCCTGCCATTGCTTTCTGTTAAGCCAAGTCACACATTTATTTATCTCAGTGAGAAGTATTTTTGGAAAGACTGAAGGTCTTTAGTTTCTACTATAGAAGAAAGACCCTACTACAATACAGATATTTAAATGTACTAAATTTGTCCTTTTAAACCATAAATGCCAGAAAGTTAAATACAATCGTGCATCTCTGAGAAAGTCTCCCTATTCTACTCAATACTTTAATCATCAGCATTGTACTGTCTCATTTAAAACTGATGCTGAGAACATTGTATTTGATCAGCACTTCATGTAGGAGTGAACATTTGACTAAATTCCATAATATGTATCTTTAATGAGACATCAAATACAAAAGGGACACTCCGCTTATTCAAAAGTTGTGATCTAATGGATATTAGCATTCATCTGCTCACAGTAGATCAATGGGGACATTCGTCATTAGTGACATTAGTTTACCAAAGAAACAAAACCACAAACAGATTCAAAAGGCACAGCAAATACACAAAGAGAATGGGTTTATCAATGTATTTCCTGCCTATAAAAATGCCAGTAGTGTTGTTTCCATTCTGATCTCATCTGGTCAGATGAATAAGTGGATAGATATGAGGGGGGACAGATGCCCACAACAGTATAGAAATGTGTTTTTCTCTTTTCTTAACAGAACAACATTCTGAATACATTCTTGACAGTGACAGGCTGATGAGAGCCATACACTGATGACAACCATGGTCACAATGAATTGTATGGGGAACAAAAAGGGGGAATATTCTTCAGAAAAAGATAACTGCTTATGGCTTTAAAAAGGGTGGATAAAAAAAAAAAGACAGATTTCATTTTTGGCTAAACTATTCCTTTAAAGGTGAAGTGTACTGTGCCACTGGTAACATTATGCAAAACTGTAATTATGCAACCACCGTATTCAATTGGTCAATCAAAAAGATATTGAACCAATGTCCCTTTGTTGGGATGTTTAAATAAGCAAAGCAATACTTGGAGAGAACCACAGAGCCACTCTTTTTCAGGGAAAGCAATGTGCGAATGGCTCACTTAGAGCTCTCTATCCTCAATCCATCCAACCCAAATGAATTTCTTTCCTCTGTTGAACACAGGAGGTGTTAGGCAGAATAATTGTCTGATTCACAATTTAATTGCGTTGCATATTTTTTCCCTACAATTCTGCCTAACATTTTCTTTTGTGTTCCATGGAAGAGAGAAAATTATACTGGTTTGGAATAGGGATGTGCAAAACTACCGATTTTTATAATCGACTAGTCGATCAATTGCTTTGATCAGAAGGATTTCAGAGGGATATATGGACACCAAGCATAGCACTTCAACATAGTGACAAATGGATATTCAACAAATATGTAGCCTAAATAATTACTTCATATTGCACAAAATTATAAAATTAAGAAAAGTAAGAAATAAGAAAGTCTACAATACAGAGTGGAATGAAACCGCTTATGCACATCCTAAACGTAGAATTACACACTTCCATATAACCAAAGTGCTTCAGGACAATCAATGCTGTGCATTCAAAAGCACAGAGCTGCAAGATTATGTTTAACATGCAGTAAAAAGAAAAAGCATGTGAACCCTTTGGAATTGCCTGCATCTATGAATACATTTGTATTAAAATTGGTTTTGATCTTCATCTAAGTTACAATAATGAACAAATGCATCCGTTTTAACAAATAACACAACTTATTGTATTGTTCTTGTACATACTAAATACATAATTCAAAGATTCATAGTGTAGGTTGGAAAAAGTATGTGAACCCCATAGGCTAATGACATCAATAAAATAATTACAGTCAGGAGTTGGCAAACCTGACATCCTATCAACGAAATTGGAGGTGTGGTTTAGAGCTACTGTGACTTATAAAAAGCACTCAAACATTTCAAGTTGGCTATTCACAAGAAGCATCTGCTGACGTGGACCATGCCTCATAAAAAAAAAAGAGATCTCAGAAGACCTACAAACAAAAATTGTTACTTTGCATAAAGCTCAAAGAGCTTAAATATACATCAGTCCACAGCTAGACACATTTTCCATAAATGAAGATGATATAGTTTAGTTACTCTCCCTAGAAGTGGCTGTGGCAGGGCGGAGGGCGGGGCCGGGTCGTGATCCTACACACCCGATCCCGTATTAGGCTAATTATGCCTCTGTGAGGGTTAAAGGTCGACTGCAGAGGATCGTGCGGGAGAGAGAGATCGTTTATGGACATGTCCATCATGTGTGCGTTTATGTTGTCTTTTAAGTTTCTCATTAAAATATTATTTATATTGAAAAGCCGGTTCTCGCCTCCTCTTTCCATTGATCACGTTACAGTTGCCTTCCAGCCATGATGACTCAAATGGAATAATGCAGAATGCTCAATGATGTAAAAAAAGAATCCTAGAGTGACAGCTAAAGACTTGAAGGAATCATTGAAACTGGTTAACATCTCTGTTCAAGAGTCTACTATATGGAAAACATTAAGCAGACATGGTGTCGATGGCAGGACACCATGAAGGAAGCTGCTGCTTTCCAAAAAATACATTGATGTATGCCTGAAGTTTGGCAAAAGACCACCTTGACACACCACAATACTACTAGGAAAATGTTTTGCGATCTGATAAAATGAAGGTTGAATTTATTGGGAAGAACACAGCACTATGTATGGCATAAAAAAGGCAATATCATACCATATCATACCAACGGTAACGTATGGTGGAGGGAGCATCATGATTTAGGGCTGCTTTGCTGCTTCGGGGCCTGGAACGCTTGCAAAATTAATTAACAAGTTTATCAAGATATCATACAGGATCATGTTAGGTTGGCGGTGTGTCATCTGAAGCTCATAGAAGTTGGGAGAAGTTGGGCAGGTTAATCCACTACAGAATGGCTTAAAAAAAAAGAAATCCACCTTTTGGAGTGGCCCAGTCAGAGACCAGATCTTAGCCCAATATAGATGCTGTGGAATGACCTCAAGAGAGCCTTTCACACCAGACATCTTAAGAATATGGCTGAGCTGAAGTAGTTCTGTTAGAAAGAATGGTCCAAAATCCCTTCTGAACGTTGTGCAGGTGTAATTTGCCTGGAAATGAGGTTGAGGTTTTTGCCGCCAAATGAGGATTGACCAGTTATTAAATCCAAGGGTTCACTTACTTTTACCATAGCACTGTGAAAGTTTAATGGGATGTGCTCAATAAAGACAAGAAAGATTATAATTGTTTGTGTGTTGTTAACTTAGGCACATTGTGTTTGTCTATACTTGTGACTTTGATGAAGATTAAATCACATTTTATGAATTTATACTATATTAGTGCAGAAAACCAGCTTATTCCAAAGGGTTCACATATTATTGATATAAAGCGTTGACATTTTTTTACTGCAACTATTTATTTAAGCAGTGCCAGACAGAATCAGCAAAAGACTTCTAAACCTAAAGCATTAAAGAGACTAAACTTCTTGCAGAGAGTTTTAATGTGCTGACTTTGAATCACTGTAAAGCACATCAAGCCACAATCAATTAATTTGAGAAATGCATCTCCATTAAAACCACCATCACTAAAAATATTCATGTTACTAGTCAACCCCACTAATCGACCCTGGCACATTCCTAGTTTGGACAAACATAAGGGTTAGTAAATGACAGGATTTTCATTTAGTGTGAACTATCCCTTAGCTACCCCTAGGCTGGAAGTTTAACCTTCAAGACAATTACACATTTCACCTATAAATCAAGACTAAAACCACACTGTGAGATGTCACTTGATAACCCACTACTTTGCTAGACAAAAGTATTCCACAATGACCTGCAGTGTAGCAGTTGTGTCATCACAAATGGAGAGATGTTTCTTAGAGCCAGTTTGAGTAAAACAAAATAAGGAAGCAGCAGTTAGAAACATTTTATTCCAAAGACAAAGCATCAATTAATTTTAAAATGTCTCTATCTCAAAGAGGCTTATGTATCACTGGGTTTGTGTACCCAGCATGCAAATGTTCTAAAGTGGACAATACAGAGACAAGAGTATCAAGAGAGAGCTAAGAACTGAGTCAATGCCATGATTATAATCTGATGACACCATATGATGTCATAGGATACTAAATATAGCTTTAAAAAGGGTGATGCAGAAGACACTATCCTTTATATTTGTAAGTGCATATGAGTGCAGTTATAAGATATAAATCCCCAGATGTCTCAACTGAATGAAACAGATTGAGTGTCTTGGCACATTCCAAAAATATCTGATTCATCATTTGAGTGTTGCAAGCTTCTCTAAATTACTCTCTCTTCCGAAAGCTTTGAAGCAGTCACTATAAAGTCATGTTACTAATCCCAGTGACTAATGTGGTCTACTCCTTCCCACTGACCTCACCAAGTATATCTGTATGCATTTTGCTAGGCAACATTCACCTTCTGAATGATTCTCCCAAATTTGGTTCTAAAATACGACTAAGAACTCACAGACTGACCCAAGAATGGAAATATTCATTCACATTCAAGTAATTGTATGTTGCTTTTTCTGTTTGCCACATGCATGAAAAGGGTAGGGAGAAGGTCAACACAAGACAAAGAGAGAAAAATGAAAAATGCATGGAGTGTACAGAGAGAATATGGGATGGCAAAGTCATTCTTACGCCACGTCGTCATAGAGTTGCTCCAGATCATCTCTCTGTTCAGCCAGTGATGATTCCAGATCCAGGTAGTTTCCATTAGAAGCCAGCTGCAATGCACACTCCTCTAACTGTGTGAGAGAGAAAGATTACATCATTGTATGTAGGAAGACTGCTTAAGTTTCATTCACAAAGTCACACAAAACAAACGACACCTTCAAATTATTTTGTTTTTTCAGAATACTCTGTATGGAGCTGTATATGACAGACAATACAGTTCCTCACTTTTTCATTCACATATTTTGACAGCATGCATACTTTATCACAACCACAACATACAGTAAACACGTAGACATTCAATGACATTTTGGTATATTTAACCCTTTTTACGGAGGCTATTTATTTTATCGCTTGGGAAAATACTACTCATTGACAACATAACTGTTTACACAATGCAAATGAAACCAGCTGAATAAGAAGTCAAGCCCATACAACAAGGCCTGATGTACCGGTAGGTTTTGCTCAGCCATTATTACTGGTCAAACTAGTGCTAGAGAAAATCCAGACGAAAGAGAAGGGGTTAATGTAAACAACTGGTGCCGTTTGATACAAACTTGATTGAAACTGTCATGTCTAGAGCAGTACACTGTAATATTGGGTTGATTGAAGAGCTTAGCTTATCTTCGGTTTACAGATCCCACCATTTCTGCAAGCATCAACTCATTCTCCAGCAGCAGGGCATTTCTGGAGCACAAGCATTGACAAGCTACTCAAAAGAGTTACTTGTATGCACACATTGTGTTCTCTCAAAGGAGGCATACGTGATGCACACGCATGTACAATGCACAAAAAATGCATGCAGATTTTGTACAAACAGGGGTATGAACTCATAGTAAATGCTGTTTGAAACAGGACCCCCTGAGAGATCTTTAAATGAGCATATTTGGATCTCTGTGTAGTATGTATACAAGCTCCAGCCTCTTAAATGTGGAAATGCCTTCCAATGAGGGAATAAAGTGAACCTATTGTGGAGCCATATAAATGGGTAAAAATAAAAATGATATTTACATTTACGCATTTGGCAGACGCTTTTATCCAAAGTGACTTACTACAGGGACAATCCCCCCCGGAGCAACCTGGAGTTAAGTGCCTTGCTCAAGGGCCCAACAGTGGCATCTTGTTGGTGCTGGGGCTTGAACCCCCGACCTTCTGGTCAGTAACCCTGAGCCTCAACCACTGCCAGCAAATTATAACCACTCATTCACACAGATTTTCTTAATGGTTAAGCACATATGTCTGGGTAATTCTCACAATATATTGACTTTCTGACTTACAAAATATTGAAATTTTCAGTCAAATTCAGTTCAGTTTTCACCCCTAAAAGCTGAGGGTAACTTTAACATCTTGACATTATTTTTTATTCATTCAAGGACAACTTGTTGTTTCATGACTGAAGCAAGGGTTGTAACACCAGTGATAACACCAGTGACAAATCCTCTTAAAAGATTAATTTTCTAAGATGGTGTCAACAGCATCACAAAACATACACAAACGGTCAGACTAAAATCGAGAAATCATACCATTAAATATTTGCGTTCAATAAAAATTGTTCACATGAACTTTAAACAATTTAACACCAATTAGTTCAAATGTTAATGAATAACTTTAAACTTGGTGGGAAAATCACTATATAAGCAGCCTCTTCTTCCGACATGCACGACAATACCCATTAAACTCTCTGTGCAAATCACATTTTCAAGTCAAACTAACTTGGACGTGCAAGAATAGGTTCTCTTTACCAAGCACGAAGCTGAATTTTAAAATATATATTTGTTTTCATATAAATGTTATTAGTCCTATAAATCAATTAAATAATTTAAACATTTGATATTATGACATCACAACCAATATTAAATGTGCTTAAAAATATTCCTTTCATGACACAAGGCTCTGTTCATGGAATTTACATTCTATATGTTTTCAAATAAATATAGTGTACATTTTTGTAACATTCTAATTCCATTAAACTCAATGACCGTTTGACCTAGAGACATGAAACCAACTGTAAAACACTCAGAATATTATTCTTTATATAGCATAAGACTTGTTTTGGGGAGTAGTACATTTTCAGTACTTTTTATACAGATATTATAATTCTGTAGTCATTGAGTTTAATAGTTTTATAGGGATAATTGAATCTGTATAGAAAGTTCTGAACGAGTAATCCTAAAAACAAGTCTTGTGCTGTATAAAGAATAATATTCTGAGTGTTTTACAGTTGGTTTTATGTCTCTAGGTCAAACGGTCACTGAGTGTAATAAATTTATAGGGATACTTGAATCTGTATAAAAAGTACTTAACGAGTAATCTCGAGTAAATGAGATTCAAACACACTTTCAGACTTACCTTCAAAGGCGCTTCGAGTAGTTTGTGAACACCAGTGATCTGTTCGTTCAGCGGCAGATGCTCGTTTAAGTCATACTGAGGAGGTCTGCGGGGCTCGGGGAAATTTGAGCCCACAAACGGGTCTGAGTCCTCCAGGTACTGCACACGACACGTTATTGTAGCCATTGTTTATCCGTGTTCACAAAGTCTAAAAGTTAAACTTGCTTCCTGTCGCTGCTTTCTGTTTGCTACAAGTCATCTATCAGGTTAAAGCGACTGCCCACCACTCGCGGCTGTCAACACAGACGTGACTATGGTGCTGTAATCAAATTAAAGAGCAGTGACGTGCTCAGGAAACTGAGCGTCGACCCGCGTGGACTGAATAAACCTCAATGAGTCACTCTCCTGGAAATACAGCGCCTTGTGTGTGATGTCATTCTACACAATTACGGAAGCAAAATGAAACATTTTAACATGAGACTAAATTACATTTACATTAGACACTCTCTATGTATGTATGTATGTATATATATATATATATATATATATATACTATATATATATATATATTAATACACGGAATGATATATATATATATATTGTTAATATGATTTTACTGACAATGTAAAATTGAGCAATATTGTGAATATCGCGATGGTTTGATTGCGCTTTTTATTTGGCAATTAATTTTCATAACGAACATCAGAAGACCAATTTCACGATACCTGAGGGCTTTACAATTATTGTATATCGAATATCATCAATAGGCTGAAAAATATATAGATATAAAAAGGTAGCCATATCACCCAGCCCTGTATCCAGGGCCATAGCTAGAGTGGTGAAAGGAGGTAACTTCTAGGAGTCCAAAGGTACAGGGGGGCTCAAACTAAATATAAAACTGTATTTCTTTAATAGGCAAGGGGCCCAGAGCAATATACAGTCAGGGGGCCCCGAATTCCCTGCCTGTATCCCACAATAAAATTTATGCCAGCATTGATAACACAAGCCAACATTGCCTTTTCTCAGAGCTATAAACAGGAAAACCAACCATGACAAAGTAAAAAAAACACAATCACGTAAATGATTGGAAAAGTGTGGTTCATGTGCAACATACATAATGGAAGAAATATTTTTACTAATCGATCTTCAAGCTAAAAGTTTTTTTAAGATACTTTTGTTTGTAATTGTGAGGAGGAGGAGGGCGAAGTGGGGTCGTGACTACGCACGCCCGGCCCCCAATTGGGCTAATCAGCCTAGGTGAGGGATAAGTGCAGCAGGATGAGGCAGTTAGAGAGAGAGAGAGAGAGAGAGAGCCAAACACAGCTGCCATGTGGGCGTTTATGTTTTGTTTCTTTTTGTTTAAGTTTAAATAAAAATATTACATGTACTGTCCCGCCTCCTCCTTAACCCTGTTACATTGGTGCCAAAGCCAGGGAGGGAGGAGGGATGCGCTGTTGTGGAGTCCTCGCCACTGCCGTCCAACCAAAGGAGCAGCTACGGCCGTCCACCAGGGGACGGAGGACTTGCTACGGTCCACCCGGGAAGGAGCGGCTGTCATCCGCCAGAGAGTGGAATAGTGATCGAGGACCAGGCGACAGCGTGTCTGGGAACTGGCAAGCAAGGTTTTTTTTCTCTCTCTCCTCTCGCTCTCTCTCTCACTGTCACACTGCCTTGCAATTTCCCTCTCCTCTTTTTTCGTTTTTGTTTTTCTCTCCCCTTGTCCCCTGCCCCAGTTCTAGAGGTGTGGTTAAAAGCCGGTTCCCCGGCATGAGGCAAAAGAGGGAGGAGTGGGACGAGGAGGAGGGCGGGGCTTTTTGTTTAAGTTTAAATTAAAATATTACTTTGACTGTTCAGCTGGTTCCCGCCTCCTCCTTTCCTATTTTAACCCTGTTACAGTAATTAATTTTTTTTATTATTGATTCTTACTGTAAATAAAGAAAAGTAAACATATATACATAGAATCAACACTTAAACCCCACAATTGCCCCTCCCAATCCCCAACCCCGCCGTGACGCTCAACAAACATTCCTGTGGTCACACATACGTTTATTCACACAAACAAATCAAACAAACAAACGAAAAAAATTATATATATATAAAAATCACACACATTTATGAGAGCCCTCCAAAACTCCAAATAGTTGCCCCATTTCCGAACAAAAAAATCTATGTTACCCAGTCTTCTAAATAACACTTCCTCAAAAGCTGCCACCCTCCCCATTTCTGTGCACCACTCCTGAAATGGGGGCGCTCCAGCTGACCTCAATCCCCTTAAAATAATTTGTCCGGTGATTATTACACTGGTCAGAGAACTTGGCTGCAACGTGAGAACCACAAAATAACTTACACAGTCCATTATCAGCTTGAGCACGTAAGTGTCCTTTAATGTCTCCAGAGCCCGAGGATTTTGAATTCTTTGACATATTTCACTTTCTAGAGCAGTTATGGATCAGGGTGTATCGAAACTCTTGATTCTGAGATAACATTGGAGGTAATTTAGGCCTTGCCTACTGGCATGGCTCCTAGGCCAGATGATTTTTTAGGTCTTATGCTACAGAACTGGCTCCAATTTTGTTTTCATTTTCGTGATTGACATTTTATTAATTTCAGATCAAAGAAAAACAGAACATATATGCAAAGAATCAACATTAACTCCCACTACTACCGCTCCCTAACTTCCGCCAAACATGACACAAGCCCGGATCATTCTGATTCTTAAAAAGGACAAAGATCCAAGTGAGTGTCAGAGTTAACGTCCAATTTTCCTGATTCAGCTGAATGTAAACATATTGTCAACATTTCTGGCTAAATTATTAAGTAAAGTTATGACATCTCTTATACATATCGATCAGCTGGGGTTTATTCGGGGCTGCAGCTCTTCTGATAACAGTAGGTGTTTCATCAATATCATGTGATCAGTGGCGAATGATCAGACTCTGTGTCACTTGACCCCGATAATGCATTGGATATGTTAGAATGGGATTATCTATTATTCATCTCCGACCCATTAGATCTATGCCTTGCCTCCACATAATTATTCATTCCTTTTCTAAATTCTCGGGATACAGAGTTAATTCGTCTAAATCCGAATCTTTGGCTTTGACAGCGTACTGTCCAGTAAATCTTACATTTACAAATCTTACATGGGCCAGTGGCCCAAACAGGGCATTAAGTATTTGGGCATTTTATTCCCAGCATATTTGTCTGATTTAGTTAGAGTTAATTTTGACCCTTTAGTAAAAAGGTTTTCGAGCGATGAGGGCAGGTGGGCTTCAAGTCTATGGGACGGAGCTTCAACCTCTCTCAAGAGTTTATGGGAGAAAGATTTAAACTTGGTTTTGGAGGAGGAAGTGTGGGCTAGGATTCTAAAAAAACATCAAGTTACATCTAGAGATGTAAGGGCGTGCCTTATGCAATTCAAGATTTTACATCTGTTTGACCCCCTCTATATTGTACACGCCCACCAGCTCGCGATGCCAGTCAGAAAATGGAGACACAACCCATGTTTTTGGGGGGTTTGTTAAGATCCAAGAATTTTGGTTATAAGTTCATATAAGGTGCCCTCATTTCTGGAGTGGTGTGCGGAGATGGGGAGGGTGGCTGCTTTTGAAGAGATATCAAGCAGAAGGCTGGGGCTTCAGAAGTGGGAAGTGGGGCAATTACTTGGTGTTTTTGGGGGACTCTGGGTGGGGGGAGGTGGTTTTGAGAGATGTTTGGTTTTAATTAAATATGATTATTATGTTTTTTTTTTCTTTTTTAAATTTGTGACCACAGGGGTGTTCTTTTATATATGCACAACAATATATATGTTGTGCATATATATTTAGCTAACCATCTTAAACGGATCTTTAATTTTACCTGTCTTTCTTTTGGTAAACATAGTTAACTGAAGAACGTAGTTACACATATTTAGACTATACATAATGCAGGAAAGAGGGATACACCACCCCCAAAATCTGAGAAGTGTTATTTTGGGAATCATTCAACAATGGAGCTTGACTGCCCTCTGTTGGATATTTCTGATATTTCTGATACTGTGTCTGAACTGGGTTAGACATATGGCTTTGATTTTCCAGTATTTTTACATTTCAGTTAATATTTTTATTATTTTTATCTATATAAAAAAGAAAAAAATTGTGCAATACATTTATTTACAATAAACAGACTTCTATAGCTTTTTTATTTCACTTTAAAACTGCTTTCGCTTACACAATAAATTGCAGTGGCAACAGTAATTAAGATATCAAATATCCATTTACAGTTTTACATCAGCAGTGTCTTGACATTATTCTAAAACCTTTTTAAGCAATTCATGTAAACACAAGAGAGCTATTTCAAAGTCTGGTAAAATTGCCTTACTTCCTGGTGCCAGTTGGTTGCGCTATGACTGTGACCTATAATAGCCGCATAAATGTAATCAGGAACAATAGGATCTCCGCACTTTCAGTGCTTGGGCCCTAATAATAATAATTCTTAGAAGAACAGTAGGGCCACCGCACTTTCAGTGCTTGGGCCCTAATAAAGAAGGCGGAAACGCATCATGCAGGTCTGTGAAAAGTGTCCATTGAGATCAAATGTAGTTCAGCATGACACATTTTGTGTTATGGCTCCCTCTACTGGTCAGATAAAGCAGTAGGTCTATTTGTAAAGGCTTTATTTGCATGTCTGTTTAAATTTCATGCAAAGCAAATGACTCAACAGAGAATCTCGTTTTTTAGAACGTACACAACAGACAACTGTACAGCACATTTCAAAGCTGACAAAATCTAGTCACTCTGCTTTAAATATCATCTTAACCAGCATGCAATTCCCATGCTGGAATGGACTGCTCTATGCTGCTTTGGTGCTAGTCTATATGGTGGACTAGCATAGCCATGCTGTTTACAAGCAAAAGAGGAGAAGCTGGTCGAGTAGTGTTTTTTGGTTGTTCTGCATAACCCAATAGGCTTGCTGGTTAAGCTAGTAAAAAAGCCTTAACACCAGCAGACCATACAGCTATGATGTTTTTTGTTTTGTTTTTCAGGGCATTTATGGTCATTACCAGATTCAAACTAGATTAGGTGATTTATTAGCTGGACTACCAATGAGGCTGAGATCTACCTTTTTAGGGCTTTTCTCTAAGCTAGCAGGGACCCAGTTGAACTGATTAATCATGTTCCAAAATACAGATTGAATTGGTTGTCCAAGTTGAACACACATTAGGCCTAAAAGATCTATTTTTCTCCGGCAGAGTTTCTCCACAAAAATGACCTACAGGACAAGCATTTGCAATAATTTACAAAAAGTTTATTGGTTTTTAAAACCACATAAAAAATCTCAACATCCGTAAGCACTTTCAATACAAAAGAATGAAGAAATCTTGCTGAAATGTAATAACAAATTTATCAAACTACATAAAGAGACTGTACATAAACAATAACAACATGAGGGAATAGCAAAGGTAGGAAAGAAAGGGTAAAGCTCAACTCTACCAGGTCAGAGAATAGTACAGTCACAATCCTGGCCTGCCTCTTAATTAAAGTCAATACAGTAGTGCTTTTTCGAAACAACAAATGTTCACATACATATTTTAAGAGGAAGGGGAAAGTACACATGGAAAATGTATAAAATAAAACTGAACACAGAGGTCATTGTTTGTGTTATTTTAAAACAATGCAAATAACTAGTTTTTAGAATTTCCTTCTGATGGAGAGAAATACTAATTTTACAGGAAAGATTCATGACAATTATGTACAGTGAACAAATGCACATTTATGATTGATAATGTAATAAAAGTTTGATTCTTTAAATACTTATGATTAAACAGTTCAATTGCTTTCACTCATGTGAGAACTTAACTCACCGAGATCAAAAGGCTCACAACATTAACATGTTCTACTGAATCTCTTTTCCCCCCAAATTATAGTTCTTCGAAACAGTATACTGGGAGTTTCATGTTTTGCACTGAAGTTCTCAAAGCCTTAGTTCATAAGAGAAATGAGTGCAATAAAACGAACCTCTAGAGCTTTGTGAATTTTCAGTCATTACATTTCCAGTGTTGACTGTTACATCCCTTCCCATCACAAAAAAGATATGCAATTGGGTAATATAAAACCACAACACATTTTTTTAAATGCATGCTATATTCACACAAAAGCACACTCTTCTGCAACAAGGCAAAATGCTATTTAAAATAAAATAAATTACGGAAGCTAAATAATAATCGATAAAAGAGAAAGTTAACGAAAAGGCAAAATGCTTGAAAATGAAAACTCAAACAAGCTAAATTTAGGAAAACTTTACATAGTTAAACTATTGGCTCATGGCTCAAAAAACAAGAGAGAAAAAAGACCAGTTTTTTTTTAGGGGTCATTGTCCACTATCATTACGGTCATATTATCAATATGAATATTAGTCAAACTGGTAATAGTGTCTATTTTCTTTTATAAATCTAACATATTTACAGCTCATCAAAACAAATGGAACTACAATAGTCCATTGCATGAATCCCCTTAGAATTGGCCTGCTACAAAGGATTACCAAACTATACCAGGATAATGTAGTCTGGCATGTTCTGTTAATAAAATTCAAGTGCTACAGTGGTTTTATGCTTTGCAAATTATACAATTGTTCACAAAATAATCTCCCTTCTTCATCCCCAATCTTGGCCCCAAAATGAACCTGCATGGGTGACATTTCCACAACTGTAGAAGTATTTTAAACACGGGGGTAAGCCCTAAATTTGCAGCTGGTGATACTAAAAATGTATTCCTTCTTTATTTGTCTTAATAACAAAGCTTGTCTTTGGTTTGGAAGTAAGGCTATGATGGACAACTTCCACACTCAGCAAAAAATAGATCTTATGTTCTGATGTTTTAAGCATTGTACTTATCAAGTACTTGAGTACAATATGGTAGAGTATTGGCCCTTTGAATTAAATGATCAAATTAAATAATAATAAAATTGGGTTATCTTAGTTGCCCCGATTTCTTTCCTTTTTTTACAGTTGTGAGAAACAGAGTAATTGAAAATGCCAACAAGAAGCAAGCGCATTCTGACAATTCTTCACACACTTCATGTCTAGTAGTCTGTTTGGTACATGAGAGCATATATACTTCCATTAGTCTTATAATAACAATCTCATTTATGCAAACTGTTGAAAGATAAACATCAATTATTTGGGAAATGAATACAATACAGAGTCAAAATCCTCTATTTCTTGGCCTCATACATGCATAGTTAATAAAGAAAACATTTAGGATAAAGTTTTGACAGAGCTTTCTTGTTATTTTTTTTTCCACTGCTAAAATCCACTTTGGCATTTTTGTTTCTAATACTTCAATTTAAAACAAGAAATTTACAACTTTCCTCAACCATATTCATGTTGCAAATACAATATAAAAGGTGCCAGCTAGTGCAATAACCAGTGCCATTTTCTTTTTTCAATGATTGTTTATAAATCAAACCCAACCTGTTCTGTGGGATAATCTGATTAATCCCTTCAAATATTGAAGTTGGGTAGACCTGAGGTACCATTTAGGGAAGCGAACTGCCACATAAAACCTCTCCTTGGGTTGAAATGTATCTGTTTATAGCTTTCACTTTTGTTAATTTTTAGAACATAGAACTTGACAAACCAAAAGCGCACTCATTTATTCACTTTGAGCATTATTAAGCAGCCACCCAACATAACACAAATTATTTTGTGCTAGTAAATGCATACTTCCCAATTGACAAATCTACAAATTTCACTTATCTTTCTTCTGGGTTCACATTACAAATTCTAACATGGCACACTGGTGTGCAATTAATTATTACTTTTTAAACAGCTGCTGCAGGTATACACTGCTGTATTTCAATAGTCAATATTGTGAATGTCATTAAAAATCACCTTAAAAGTTTAACATATCTTACGTGATCTTCCCTTTTTACACTTTACTTCCTATTCCTAAATGAGTCAGACCCATTTGTATTATTTAATTAAGGACAATACAGATATTACAGTAATATGTTCAAAGCTGTCACTTTTCTGCACATGGAAGCACCAATTTCATGTTAACAGCGTGAAAAAGCTAATTGAATGAGGCACAATACCCCATACAGCTGGTGTAAATTCAAATGCAGGTATGTGTTCTAAAGATAAAGGGTTAAAAAGAAAAGAAATCCTGATTTCCCAATTCTCCATACAATGCCCTTTGACTGCAACTGTTCAAAGGATAAAGTTGTGAACCTGAATACACAAAAATAAAAAAAGACATTGAGGCATAAAAACTGACATGCGTCTTCTTTGTAAATCTGATGTTGGAGAGAAGGGAAAATGTGAAAAATTTGACTGTCACACAAAATATTTTGACAATTGTTACGCATTTTTGTTCAGCCTGGCACTTCAAAACTGACTTATGTCTTGATGTTCAGGGGCTTAATGTAAGGTGTTGCAAAACAATGTGGTAAATACAGATATAGATTAGATTTAAAAAATACATACATAAAAACATCCAATTATTAAAACAATACAAAAGTACAAATTAACCCAACATTTCCACTGTTGCCTGGTCTTTGCTCTCCAACCAGTCAAAGCCAGCAGAATTCACAGTCTCATTGCAAATCTGTTGAAAAAGTGGGTCATTCTTCAGTTCTTCCAGTGTTGAGTCTTCATATTGTCCTTGATGTTGACTGGGGTCAAAAAGAAGGTTGGTGTCCAAATTATTTAAATCATTTATGCTACTGGAGTGTTCAGAGGTTAGTCGCATATTGCTGGAAAACACTGAAGCTCCAGCAATGAGCTCTGATCCTTGGCCCACAAGCTGTGAGCCAGCATTCAAACCTTCCTCATTTAGAAGATCTTTAACAGTATTGTCTAAATCCAAGGATTGCTGGTGCTGATGTTGGAGGTTTTGCTGTAGAGGCAACAGCATGCCCTGACTCTGTTGATTCTGCCCAAGGAACTGCCGCCTGCCTAAGTGCTGCTGCTTCTTTGGCAGCTGATGCTCCCCTGAGGCTGATTGTGCTTGGCTTTCTTCTGCAGTGAAGCTCATGGGCTCCTCCCTGGCATTTTTAATGAGGTAACCAGGCTTCTGGGACTCAAAGGCTGATGAACAAGGTGAGATCAGAGCTTGGTGGCTGGCACTGCCAGGGAAGCTGTGCACGGTGGTGGTCTCCAAAATCTGAGTGAGATTCATGCGGGCAGTGTAGTTGGAGGGCATGTTGTTGATGCCCAGGCCACGTACTGAGTCATCTCCATTACCATCCATTTTGCTGATGAGGACGTTGGTGATATTTTTGGTATTACTCTGCTGGCTGCCTGCTTGCATTGGTAGATCCTCAGACTGCATCATAATGGTGAGTGGAACAGACTGACTCCTCTGTGCCATGCTGCTGACACTTGCATTAGCTTCACTATTATTGAAGATGCTGAGCATTTCAGGTGTCACAGGTGAATTGAAAGGAGAGACCACAGAGCGAGGGATATTGGGTGTTTGGGTTCCACTTAAGTTGCGCTGCCTGACTGCTGGGCTAACGCTGCGGCAACGGAAAGTAACAGACCCTGAGGAGGAGGTGCTGGCCTTGTTATCAAGGGGGGCTGGGACAGCAAAACCCTCTTGCTTACTGAGGATGGCCATGCTTGCCACTTGCTGCTGGACAGGGGAAATGGGTGTCAATCGGCTGATATGCATTTCATGATGTCTAGATTGCGACTGACAGGACTGTCCGGGGATGCCGAAGGCATGAGGCTTTCGAAAGTGGTCCTCCACCAGATCTTGGTAGCTGGGCAAAATGCTAATACCATTATTGGAGTTCCCACCACTGGCATTGTAGCCACTGTTCATCCACTCCAGTCTAGTTTTATCTGGATGTGTGGCCATTGGTCTTTGCATGGGCTTTACAGGGCTAGAGGAGACTAGAGTGCTTCCATCATGGTATCCAGTGATGCTGGAGTTAATTGGAGTAAATGCAAATGGGTTCCTGCATTCCACAGGGCTGGGTGGGACACTACTGCTGCAGTTTGAGTGTGGCGTGCCAATAGGAGTTTGGCGAGCAAGAGCACCATCAACGGGAGTGGTAGGCACTAGGCGTGAGCAGGGGCTTTCATGCATCAATCCCTGGCCACCACCCATCATCTCAGAAGTGGGAGTCGGAGTTGGCGTGGGTGTTTGGATTGGGGTGCTGCTGCTTTGAGCCGAGTTGTAGTACAGAGTGTTGGTCTGGAGGGTAGACATCATGGTTTGTTGTTGGCCTTGCAGTGTAACATCCACACAGTTGCCAAAACTTTGCATACTACTATTCATTTTCATCTGCTCTTCCATTTGTACGAGTTCCTCTACAATGCTATCCTGGGTCATGTCATCATCATTAAAGGGAAAGAAGCTGACATTTGACTGGGTTCCATATTCACTCATTTGAACCTGCTGGTTGGGTGGAGAGGCTTGAGGAATCACTGAGAGGGGCTCCATCACTGGGGTGGACATTTGCTTTTTCTCAGGCACCATTTGTGGGCCATAAACTTCTTGAGTGCCATCTTGTGGCTCATTATCCCAAAACACACTCTTCAGTTCACATACTGCAGATAAGTCAGACTGGTCTATATGCAATTCATGTGAGTTTTTGGTTACTTTTTGCAGCAAAGCTTGACCTGGAGCACTAACAGTGCGGGTGGCCACAACTCTACTATCTACACTTGATTCAGATCCTTCCCATCTCCCTTGGGAAATGCTTCGTGGCCTGCATATACTCTGAAACATGGTATTCCCAACTAAAGTGTCTTGACAAGAAGTGCTTGTTGTAGAGGTGACAGGAACTCTATAATCCATTACTGATGTGGATCCTTCCCATTTGCCCTGAGAGATATTTTGTGGCCTACAAACTGTCTGGAACCCAGTAGTCCTTAACGTAGCTGCAATAGTTTTGCCTGTGGCTGTGAGAGGTGAACTTTCTGGCCTGACTGGAGTACATGATCTTGGAATTTGCTTCCCCACTATATCTGTCTTAGGTCCATTCAGTCCACCTGCTGGTAATTGAGACATAAGAGCTTTTTTAATAGGTGTTGGGCTCAAATCAGTGCATAAGCCATGTCTCTTTTGAGGGCTCTTGGATGCAAACACTGTATCTTTTGGTGACATCACAGCTCCATTACCACCGATTGGCTGAGCACTGATTGAGTTCTGATTGGCTGTGTTCTTGTACAAAGTGCTATTATTTGTGTTGGAGTTATTATTGCTGCCAGCAGCCAGAGTTTTGCCACTAGGTAGTGTCCTCCCATTGCATTTGGACCCTGGTAGGGTGTCCAAAGGAGAGGGTATGCTAACTGCTCTGGCTTTGAGCAATCCTGAACGCTGTACACCACCAGTGGCTTCCTGAGTGGCTGCCAGCCTGCTAGTACCACCTTGTGGTTGACCTCTCCCAATTATGGCTTCTGTATTTGTCTTAGTGTAGATGAGGGGTGTTGTGGTAGTTGAGCGCCCTGGCCTTGCCAAAACAGAAGGCATTGCAGCTATTGACCCACTGCGAACACGTGTCACTGGTTGTAGATCATCGCTGAGGCTGGCAACTCCAGCAGACGCAGGCCTGACTTTGTTACTAGTAGGTTTATCGGCTGATGTGCTGATCCCACTTCCACTGGACCCCAGGGATATAGTCGTCATCTTGACTACGTTGACCGAACTGACGTGGGGAGTTGACATTACAGTTTTGATGGGGCTGTTAGTAATGAGGAGGGTTGGTGAGCGCAGGGTTATGCCACTAGAGGCAGATGGTTTGGGCAGGATTTGGGCATACCGTTGACGGGCTGACCGGTCATGGACTGGACTAGCTGAGAAGTTCTGAGGAGTTTTGGGGCACTGCTTCACAGGCTGAGTAACTACCTGAAAGTTTACAGGTAGAACTTTGCTTTCTGAAGCTACCACAGGAACAGGGCTAGGAGACATCAGCTGCCTACTCCTTTGAACCTTCATAAATGAGGAGTAAAGGAAAAACATCAAAGTCAAAGAGTAGGTCCTAAATTAAAAACTTGTATTCTCTTTTATACATATGTAACCAAACCTTTTTGAGAATATTGCATATTAAACATCATAGTTCATAGTTCTAGGCTGACAGTACTCCAAGAAAAATAAATACTCTCAGTTTACCGTGATGGGGCTGGAAACAGCTGCCACCACAATCCCAATTGGCTGTGGTGAGAGAAGCGCAGGACTTCCACAGGGTATGCCTGTCCCTGCCCCAGGAGTTGTGCCCCCGTCTGCCTTCCTGGCCTGAGCTTCACAGAGGAGTGGAGAATGAAGCTTTTGTTCTCGCTGCTTCTTCTGTATTTTCCTTTGTAGCTGCTGCTTAGCATCTACAGAGGGTGAGACCAAGGTTTTAACCTGAGGCTGGAATGAATGTGCATCGGCCATGGGAGCAAATGCAGATGACTGTATGGACATCTTTGCCCCTGTGAAAAGCACATAGAATTTATCTTTAGGGAATTCGTTGTAGAACAAATTATACCAATTTTTCACAACACAGGTATGCAAGTATTATTGGGTTTGTCTTGTGGTTGTTGTCCACAAGATGGAGACATTTCCATGTTAAGGTACATAAAGTGAACTAAGGAGTATGGTTGATTGTACCTGAGGGGGAGCCGGTCATTACAGTGAGTGCAGCCAAAGACTTTGTTCCAATATAGTGGCTGTTCAAAAGATACCGAGCCAGATCCTCAATGCTGTCAAACTGGCGACTCAGCACTTTCTGTGCCCATTCGCACACCAAACCACATGCGGCCATTCGCACCTCATCTTCTGCACAGGACAGCTGAAGAGTAGGGTCAAACACCTCACACTGACAGAGAAAAAAGTTAATTAACACAGGGCTTCAGAGTGAGCAAATCTTTCAACATACCAATGTGACAGAGATTAAAAACTTTATTAGGGCCCTATGACTTCTATGATGCAGAACAATGAACTTGTGGAATCCATTATTAAAAACTGATTTAACTATTAAACCCGGAATGTCACAGAACTTATATTTGGGGTAGAATAAATGTATTAATGCTTAATTAATAATATATATATATATATATATATATATATATATGACCTAGTGTGACTGTTAAACCACAAAAGTCTGAGATTTAATTAAATAAATATACAGACTGAATGTGCTGCACGCTTCAAGGCAAATGTGTAAAGCCGGCTGCTCAAACACTAATAACGCCTCACATAAGCATCGCTTATCCGGAGGTGTGAAGCTGTCATCAAAAACATAGAGACTCAAATTGCATCAATCGCTTTCCTCCAAAATAAAAGCTCAATTAAACTAGAAGTGTGAAATTGAAGACATTGCGACAGAAATATTCTACTCCTGTATAGTAAAGTGTAATATTTAATGTAGTAATAAATAATAATAATAATAATTAAATAATAATTGCAATATATTTAAGCTATATCTATAAGCATGAACGCTGCTGTACTGAATAGGTTTTCATCTATACATAAATTCATTAATACTGTGATGCTCTGCTGTGCCGCACTTTATTTGACAAAATAATTATTCCAATGTTGTGTTTTGGATTGTGCTGTGAGGGTCTGTATAGCAGCAATTCATTGAAAAATGTATGTTGAAAAATAATTGTTTTGTTTTTCATTTGATAAAAATTCTATCAATTCATTATTAATTCTATTAACTTTAGAACACGGAATTCAGAAAAAATAAAATGGAATACAAAGAATTTGGGAATTGTTTTTACAGAAATTGGAAACAAATACAACAGACATCATAGGGCAAATAAAAAGAAAGAAGAGGACAAACTCACCCCATCACCTGATTTGTGAATATCTAAGTTGGGTAGAGAGGGCATGTGCACAAAAGTCTTTTTCCTCAGTCCACTATAGCAATATGTGCGATGGGGTTAAGGTAATACATCACATTTTGTACATCCACATATCACAATAAAGTTATTAATAAAAGGTGTACTCTTGCAGCACATAAACACAATGCAGACATTTGTTTAATAGCACTTGATTTCCTAAAACATACTGTTTAGTTTCTATTGATATTTTAGAAAGGCAATTTCTTTCTCATTTTAAGGCTGGTGGCTAGGAAGAGCAGTTTATGACATAATCAGATTGAATGAACATTCTTTTACATTGTTCAAGGGTACCAAGTAGGGAGGGATGCACCGAAATTTCTCGGCCGAAAACAAGGCCGAAAATATATACCTCCTCGCCCCGCCCCTCAATGCTCAGATTTCAATCTGGATCGATCTAGCCCTTATCACGGCGCTACCAAACAAAGGCCGATCATGTCAGCGGTGTGCAAATTCTTCAAAGTTTCTGATAAGGACATCACATTTGCGATCTGCAGTGTTTGTTCAGCAGAACTTTCAAGAGATATATATATATATACAGAGTACAGCAAGAGATTCTTCAGGAAAGTGCCCCGATCAACAGCAGTGCCACAACTAGCACAGCTACACCACAACTTGAGACGTATCTAGCTGAACTACACCAGAAGCGACAATCCCCTTGACTACGGTCGCATAAACAAAGACCGCTTTCCTTTGCTTGCGCGGATTGCGCACAGGTATTTATCTGCCCAAGCACCAGCACAGAGAGTGAGACGCTGTTCAGTGCAGCATCTCATGTTCTTGATGAGCTTTCTGACAGGAGAGACTGTCAGAAAGTTTAGCAACTTTTGTTCTTGAAGAGAAACCGGTCACTTGTAGTTAAATAGAAAGCGGTCCAATATGATGTGTATAGCAATTACATTACACTTGTTCTTCACTCGAGGATACATCTGTCGTTTACAGTTGAGGTTGGATTTAGTTCAATTACTGCTGTTTTGCACTGTTGTTTTGCACAATAATTTTCACTTAAAGTGTACATACGTTTACATAAACAGAATAGAGCACTGATCTATATATATATATAATTATATATTATAGTTATATATAGATCAGTGGAATAGAGGCCCTCTGCCATTCTGTGTTCTGCCTTTTGTTTTAATTCAAAAGTTCATTATGTTGTTTTACATATAATAGTATTCTAAAACTTTACATTATTTGGATAATTGTTAATAAAATCTGTAAAATTAGATTTTTACAGAATAATATTTAATATAGTTTTAATATATTTTTTGTCCAATTTTGGTGTTACTTTCAATAAAAGTGTGATTTTATTTTATTGGTTTGTAGTTTTTCAATTCAGATTCATTAAATTCATGAAATTAATGAAAAAGTATAAAATTAATACAATTATACACAATTTGTATTTTTTTTAAATGGGTAAAAATTTCGGTTTCAGTTTTCGGCCTTCGGCCAAGTGCATCCTGGATTTTCGGTTTCGGCCCAGAATTTTCATTTCGGTGCATCCCTAGTACCAAGAATTAACCTTGAATGGCTTGCATCTGTTGTGTGTGTGTGTAAAAGAAAAGTGATGCTGAGCCTGTGCCACATGTAATGGGGTGAGAAGTGTAGTAATAACTAAGGCAGGTATTTCACATCTAACAAAAAGATAACATTATAGTACCATTCACTGCTAAACCATCTACACTCATGTTACACACTCAAAATGTGAAAAGTGAAAACAAACACTAGAATCTGACATAGAAACACTTAGCATATAAAAAATAAAAATACACCCAAAAATCACATGCATGCACCTACAAAAGTAAAAGTAGTCACAGTGGGAACAACTGCTCTGCAGCAACTCAGGGTTAAGTGCCTTGTTTGAGGTCATAATGGCTATCGCTCCTTGAGGGTTTCAAACCAGTAACCTTCCCATTTCCAGTCCTGATATTTAACCACTAAGCGCTACAAAATGCTAAAAGCACCAGTTTCAGGGCACTCAGACGTGACAGCAAGGATCGATCAAAAACAATCATTGCATAACTTAAATTTTTTTTAATTTAAAACATTGCACACCGATTTTACATTTTGTTATTAGTTATGGCTTTATTTTCAGCAGTACCTTGCGTCTAAGTCATCATACAGCAATGTCAACACTTTTCACTGTGCCTTTGAGCCCAGGTCAGCAACAGCAGTCTGGAGAGGGTTAGAGTGTGTTCACACAGGAGACATTCTTCCTATCAAAAACAGCTAGATAGAGTGCAGCTGAACGGAATAGAATGCAGGGATCATGAGATGCATTCTTTAAAAGAACTAGTTTAAACTTGAGTACTTGCATTTTTTAAGATGATGTGTGTCAAGTAGACAAAATCACCAAAATCTCTTATTGTCAATAGTTTGGGTATGAAAAGAGACAGTATTCAGGTCTAAAGTGGGTTCACTGTTCGTAAAGTCCTATCATACCTTTCAGGGCATCTCACACAGCTCAGAATGAAAGCTGATATATTTGACAATTTATGTTCCTAGATGTACACCGCAACTGTTACGGCATTATATCAAACATAACCTTCAAAATTGTGACAGGTATGACCACTGCATTGTTGAATGATGCAATCATTCACTAAAAAGCTCCAAGTCACATCTCTTGCATAACAGATTACAAAAGAGGTCCTCTGCTGGAAAGAGGAGTGTTGCTTTCTTGGGCATTAGAGTTGCCAAGGATTGAATTTCCGTTGCAGTGACAACCGTCAACAACAAGCATGGTTTACTTCAGTGACACACCACTCTGAAATTTTAAATATAATGCCAATGCACAAATGCACTATTAACCCTGCTTTCACCCAACACCAAAATAACCATGTCCACTGTTACAAAACATAATTTCTGAGAATGACCCAACAGCTAAAGATAGGTCATGTACTCTTATTCCCTTTTCCAACAAAGCCATTCTTGCAACAAACAGCAAACAAGTATGATTTCCACTTGGCCAGCATTTACTTGACAGACATGACAGATATATTTATTTCCATATTACCCATCGAAAGCCTCAATGTCCTTTCCTACAATTGCAATTTTGATCTACAGTGCTTTTTTCTTCTTTCATTTTAAACATTTGGAGAGAAAAACATAATCATAATATTAAATATTTAAAATCATAATATTTACTGTTTGTTTTTTGTCAGATGTGCAATACTTAAAGAAATTGTTCACCTAAAAATGATAATTCTCTCATGATTTACTCACCTTTAAGCCATCCCAGATGTTTAAGTTTTTCCTTCTTCAGCAGAACTGCCTCTTTTAAAGGACATTTCAGCTCTGCATGTCCATACAATGAAAGCGAATGGGTGCCATGACGCTGCTGGCTGTTTGACGGTCCAAAAGGCATATTTAGGCAACATAAAAGTAATCCACACGACTCCAGTTGATCAATGAATGTCTACTGAATCAAATCTATAGGTTTGTGTAAAAAATGAATAGATAATTCAAACTTTAATCACTTTCAAAAAAACGCCTCTTTCTACTAGTTGACCCATCATGGAGTTGTCGCGTGACGCAAGCTCAATGGTGCTTTAATGCGAGAAGTTGAAAGTGCGCGCTTTGTATACAACAGAGTAGCGCACGTCACACGAGAGTTATATAATTTCAAACAGGAAAACAGTGGTGGGCGAAAGCAACGATTTAAAGTTAAAATGTTTTAATTGTCAATTTGTTTCTTACTCTAACCTATCGATTTGCTTCAGAAGACATTAATTGATCGACTGGAGTCATGTGGATTCATTTTATGCTGCCTAAAAATACCTTTTGGACCATCAAACAGCCAGCAGCGTCATGGCACCCATTCACTTTCATTGCATGGACAAACAGAGCTGAAATGTGCTTATAAAAATCTTCATTTCGGTTCTGCAGAAGAAGGAAAGACATGCACATCTAGGATGGCTTATTTAGAGAATTATTTTTTTTTGGGTGAACTAATCCTTTAAGTTGCATAAACTTAAGCAATGGTAGACCAGTCAGGACCACCTCATGAACTGAAAAAATAACTAGTCACCATTATAAGACAAGGAAAATACAGAAATGTATGTATTTTAGGGAATGTCTTTTGAAGATCAAACAATTGGCAGCCAAAGTTAAATGGGTTTACTATACAGCAATACTCTGCACTCCAAGTACTCTGAAGTTTAATCTTATTTAATTTCAGATCTATATTTAGGCACGCCATGAATTACAGCAACAGATGTTTCAGAACAGAGTTCACGGACAGTGTGTGTGTTCAATTTGGGGAGCTGGGAAGGGGGAAGGGATTGTTACAAAAAGTTCCACTGAAGGATATTTGGATTTGCCTCGCATGCCAAGTCGACGCGCCTTCATGTTGGGAAAGACGTTCTTCATGATCTTTCCGAAGTCTGCAGCACTGAGAGCATTATACCCCAGGCTATCACAGTAACTCCTGAGAATCATAAACATACACAAGAAAACATCACAATTTGAACAGAAGTACAGAAACTACACACAGAAACTTTTAGTGTTTTAATTGTTGTTGCCCTTTTTGGAGCATTACAGTAGTGGTCCTTATGAACGGTTGTTGTATGGAAAAAAACAATGAAAAGATTCATTGTAATTTCTGCTTTTGCGTTAAATGGAAAAAAAGCCACACTGTTTACACTTTTTGGGGAAAATCTATCTAAAAAAAAGGTTTTTTCTTGTCTCTACACAATAAGCTGGAATATGATGAAGTACATTAACTTTGAAGAAAATTACACACAGCACCTTTGTTATTAAAATTTTTGGACTGAATTACTTCACTATATTTTCCTGCCAAAGAACAGTCATATTCTTCTAAAATTAGTGAAAAAGACAGTACGCATCCTAATGTAACTGTTAAAATGTTTGTGACCGGGTCAGATTTTCCATTCTGCATTTAAAGACATTTGATGCACAACGTTTGGCTCCAGAATCTAATATATTATGGGTGATGTATATGTTTTTCTTATGCCACTTTGCTAACAACTATTTTGTTCCTCTTTACAGAGCTTTTTGCTGTCAGAGACAGGTGTGATATCTTAGTCAGGAAGTAGAAACTATTGGTGTGATAGCACAAATACACTTAAAGCAAAACATTTCACAAAAAGAAGCTTATGTTTTAAATGATAAAACAACAAATATCAAAATTACAACCAAAACTGGTGGTCAAACTTAAGCCCTATTCGGATGGGATTCGTTTTCTAAACAACGTTTGAGTTACAATTATTATCACATGAAGTCTGTGATTTTATGTGTCGATTCGGATAAGACTAAGATCGTTGTGTTTATTACAGAGGTGGGAGGGTCTTCTGTCTAGATTAGGCATTACAGTAGGTTGTAATTAATTTAGGTAATTAAATGAACTTCTGTTTAAATGTAAAATAACTTATAATTTTAAAATACATTTTAAATAATTGAGCGGAAAAATTATGGTGAGCATCTTACCTGGTGCTGATATTACAGTGGCCAGTCTTATCAGTTTCTGCGATTTGGCTCTATATATATATATATATATATATATATATATATATATACACACATATACATACACACACACACACACACACACACACACACACACACACACACTGCATCTGGAAAGTATTCACAGCGCTTCACTTTTGCCACATTTTGTTCTGTTACAGCCTTATTCCAAAATGGATTAAATTCATTATATTATTTATAATGGATTAAATACATTATCATTTTTTATATTATGACAACATGAAAGTTTGTATGAAATCTTTGAAAATTTATTAAAAATACAAAAAATACAAAAATCACATGTAAATATGTATTCACAGCCTTTGCTCAAGACCTATTTTTGGGCAGTTTCTCCCATTCTTCTTTTTAGGACCTCTCAAGCTCCAGCAAGTTGGATGGGGAGCGTCGGAGCACAGCCATTTTCAGATCTCCCCAGAGATGTTCAATCGGGATCAAGTCTGGGTTCTGTCTGGGCCACTCAAGGACACTCACAGAGTTGTCCCGTAGCCACTCCTTTGTTATCTTGGCTGTGTGCTTAGGGTTGTTGTCCTGTTGGAAGATTAACCTTCACCCCAGTCTGAGGTCCAGAATGCTCTGGAGCAGGTTTTCATCAAGGATGTCTCTGTACATTGCTGCATTCATTCGATCGCTCAGTTTGGTCGGGCGGCCAGCTCTAGGAAGAGTCCTGGTGGTTCCAAACTTCTTCCATTTACAGATGATGGAGGCCACTGTGCTCACATTTTTCTGTACCCTTCCCAAGATCTGCGCCTCGATACAATCCTGTCTCGGAGGTCTACAGACAATTCCTTGGACTTCATGGCTTGGATTGTGCTCTGACATGCACTGTTAACTGTGGGACCTTATACAGACAGGTGTGTGCCATTCCAAATCATGTCCAATCAACTAAATTTACCACAGGTGGACTCCAATCGAGTTGTAGAAACATCAAGGATGATCAGTGGAAACAGGATGCCCCTGAGCTCAATTTTGTGTGTCATGGCAAAGGCTGTGAATACTTATGTACATGTGATTTTTTTCGTTTTTTATTTGTAAAACATTTGCAAAGATTTCAAACAAACTTATTTCACATTGTTATTATGGGGTATTGTTTGTAGAATTTTGAGGAAAATAATGAATTTAATCCATTTTGGAATACGGCTGTAACATAACAAAATGTGGAAAAAGTGAAGCGATGTGAATACTTTCCGGAAGCACTATATACAGAGGTTAAATTGGGCCGGAGCGCACCGGAGCTCCGCCTCCTCAGGTCCACAACACACCCTGCCGGAGCTCAGCTCCGTCTCCTTCAGCACCAAATATTGTTATTCCACTTAAATTATTTTTCATCTCCTGACTCCTGGCAAATACATGGCATATGAGACTGAATAATTAGCAAGACTACACAGAGACGCCCAGGCTACATGGAATTATCAGACGTCATAAATGCATTAATCGCTGGTTCAGCACCCCGCCCACAACCATCAAGGGAAAACTGTCACAATTCTAAGACAGCGACGTTACCATGGAAACCCGCTAACGGCTAGAGTGATCGAATATAAAAATAGCATGTAGCTAGAACATGTTATATAACTAAAGCATGTTAGTTTACATGTTCATTGAACTACTAAATGAAGAATAATATCAGCTGCGTGAGCATTTAAAGTAATATATTGATTTTTAACAGTTTGCATATACTGTAGGTGCACGACAGTGAGGCCAGACTGCTCCTGTCTGTACTTATATGAGCCCATTATTATCCCATTTGTTACCTAATATTTATACACATATTACACAGAAGGAAAGGCTCCTCATTACCATGGTTAGGTCAGTGTGCTAGTCTTAAATAATAGTAATAATAATAATAAATGAATGTATTTATGAAAAATAAATACTAGCTGATGTCTAATAAATTTTACCTTTAGATTATTTCATTTGAAACTGAAATATTTTGTCAAAATATAACAGTTCCTTTTACTGGAAAATCCTGAAACAAATTTGTAAAGGTGATGTGTGTAATTATTAATATTTTTAACTATTTTGGTAAAGGGGCCACATCGGGTTTTAAGTAGTGCATGGGGGGGCCACATTGTATTGCTTTTGAGATACAATGTTCTGCATTGATTTGGTTTTTGAACTTTTAAGGCCAGAAATAGTTGTGTACTCAATTTTCTGAAGTGTATCTGTGACTAATGGGACTATTCTGCAATTGCCTAAAGTATTATATTGCTCTCAAAGATAGATACTTTTCTATCAGGCATTACAAAACTCAATAAAGGCGGAGATTATAATTTTTTTTCCAACTCTACTTCCCTGTTAATTTGTTATTCAGTTTTACTAATAATAAAAAAAACTTTATAGAACGTTTAATGTTTCTCGCAAAGCTGGCGAGTTTACTCTTTTTTTCTTTACCCGTTTACATGCTAAAAGTGTCGTGATGCGTTTCTCCTCGATGGTTTTTCAACACTCAACAGAATAACACAGGCTGCATGAATATGATAAATAATTACTGCAAGAGTTACATTTACATACAGGTGCGAAGGGACTTCAACGTTTCTAAATTGTACAAATAAAAAATACATTTACATATTCGTCTCTGGCTTGCAATATTTTCAAACATGTTCCTTTCATACATTTTACGAGGGTGAAATCCGTTGCCTGCCTGTTAACATTCAAGATAAAAAATTATAATAATATACCGTAATTTTCGGACTATTGAGCGCACCTGAATATAAGCCGCACCCACTGATTTTTAAATAAAATATTATTTTGAACATAAATAAGCCGCACCTGTCTATAAGCCGCAGGTGCCTACCGGTACATTGAAACAAATGAACTTTACTCAGGCTTGTAACAAAAATAAATAGGCTTTAACGAAACACGGTGTGGCAGCGGGGCGTGGTCAAGCGCCCGTCCGGAGAGAAAAGCGGTAAGGGCGCTTACACCTGCGCTAAATTATGTCTAACACCGGTGTCTAATTTCAGTAAGCATGGGAGAGCGGTATAAAAGGCAGCAGCCACAGAGCTGAGAGAGTGACACACGTCAGTCTAGTGTTGGCGCATAGAAGAATTGAGAAACTTTATAAAATTGATTGGAAACATTGCTGTGGCCATTAAAAGCCTTACCTGGAACGTCAAGTGCCCTGCTGAAAACTGTCACACTGGTGCCCGTGTGACAGTTTTCCCAAGAAGGACACGTGAAGCAGGGCACTTGATATTAGACACCGGTGTTAGACATAATTTAGCGCAGGTGTAAGCGCCCTTACAGCTTTTCTCTCCCGGACGGGCGCTTATTACTCCCCCGCTGCCACACACGGCTTGTAATAAAACATTTGCAGTAAATAGTAGCCTACCAAGAAAGTCATTGGTCACTATCTTCCTCGTCCTGTGCACTGAAACCACTGAAGTCATCTCCTTCAGTGTCGGAGTTGAATAGCCTCAGATTTAGTTGTCTTTTTGCACTGAGTCAATTCCTCACGCTGCTGTCTCCAGCGTCTTATCATCGACTCATTAAGACCAAGCTCCCGTGCAGCAGCTCTATTTCCTTTTCCAACAGCCAGATCACTCGCCTTCAACTTGAAAGCAGCATCATATGCATTTCTCCATGTCTTTGCCATGGTGAGGGTGACAAAATTACTACCGTAATCAGAATGATGGGAAGTTTGAGCGCGCTCGATTTAATCTAAACAGTAAACAAAAAAAGTTGTTTTGACCTTAACCCGTTCGGCAATTTCAATTGGTCTAATGAAAGCTTCACGCCGCCAAAAAACTGAGCACGTCACAGAATGTTTTTTTTATTTTTTTTTATAAAATTTGAAAGCGGGAAAAATCCATATATTAGCCGCGTCATTGTATAAGCCGCGAGGTTCAAAGCGTGGGAAAAAAGTTGCGGCTTATAGTCCGGAAATTACGGTAAGTGAATTGTAAAGTATTTGTCTTTGTTTGAATAACTACCGGTACTCAACCCTACCTTACACATTAATACTGGAAAAAAAGCCCCATTGGTGTAAAAACCCTAAGTCATTTTACGGCAGGATTTTGAATGATGACCATTCACGGTAAATAAGGGCTCCCCCTCCCAACAGAAGCCAATTTAACCACTGACTATATATATAATCTACATCCATATTTAAAGTTTGGCGTGCATAAGTATGGTTTTAACGGTAGTTCATGTAGGTGAAAATACATGACGAGAAGCGTTGTGAAAATTCAATATAAGCAATCACAGGCATTCACATTCGGATTGATTTCAGATTTCTTACTGGAATTACCTACCGAAAACAGTAGGTAATTTGCTCTGAAAATTTTTACAGAGATTGTGTGAGAAAAACACAGACTTGTCAAATTCATATGGGATTAAAATCACGAAGTAGTTCAGTACTCATGGAAAACTAGTACCATCCGAATAGGGCTTTTAGTGGAACATTTCCATAGTTAATGTGAAAGTACACCTGTGGTTCCTATGCTAGGACATCTTTGTGAACGTGAGGGTAACTGACTTCACTACGTACACTAAACCTAGTTTGTTAAAATTAAGTAAAGGTCTAGCATTATTTATTTGCAGATGCCACTTTTGTTATTTAACGCAATAACATTCACAGGGCTTAAAGTGAAAAAAAATCCTGAGCCTGAACTTTCTGTGGCTCAACCAGGACTTTTACCAAGCCCGTTTTTTCTATTAACCAATTCTATGAGCAACAGCACAGTCATATTTTCAACGCATTAACAACTATTGTGCCAAAATAATTGAAACTTTTGCAGTACTAGGCTTACCTAGTACTGCATAACATAACATGAATGTTTGTGCCAATATTTATTGAATTGCTAGCTTTGAAACATGTTAATGACATAAAGTGCATTCACCATTGGTTTCTTTGTAATGTGCAAACAGCATAAAGTGCACTCAACATTGCTCACTCTGAAATGTGCAAACATTCTTAGGTGCTTTTACCAAAACAGAAAACTTTGCCAACTTAAATAGACATTTGTATTAGTCAGAGAACATAAAAAACACAAAAGTGCATCAAACCAATAAATGCATAGATGTTAGAAAACTACTGTAGCATAATACTGTACTGTATTACAATCTTAGTGCAACTCAAAAGGCTATTTATCATTCTAAATCTAATTTTTCTTCTGTTTTTTTGGCGTTTCTGGGCTATAAATGAAGTCTTTTAAGCGATCTAAGCATCTTCTTTTCAAAGTTGCCGTAGTTTCTGCTCCAGGTAACGTGGTCGTATGCTGTAGACTGCGCACGATAGCTCTGTGCGTCTTATCTCCATCATGACGGACAAGTGTTTTTTTACCGCTAGTGGCATTGGCATAGTGAAGCTTTTTGTGGCAAACTATGCAAAACCAAGCTCCAGGCTCCGGAAGTTTACTGCACCAAGTGCCTAAAGCCTTCCCGTTTTGTCCTCTTTCTTCAAGCCATGCCCAGCGCCACTTGTTTTTTACTTTCTTCTCCAAAGCAGATGTATTTTCTCCTGGTTTGATAAACTCCATTCTCCATAGCGTGCATACAAGCTAACTGCGAACTGGTTCACTTCCTGCACAAGACCCGCCCTCCTCTCTAGCAATTGGCTAAGACAACCTAATATCATGATCCCATTGGCTGTGACAGCTGTGCGCGCTGACTCTTGAATCAAGGTGGTAGGTTGAAGGGGACCGGTGTTTTATTCAAGTCAGATTAGGGCTGTTCACATATCGCGTCTTTTGCGCGCTCAAGTTCGTTATTTCAAATGTAGCCGCGCGGTATGCGCGCTCATAATGGAAGCGACGCGCTCATTTTTTCCAAGCGCGTCCGTGCCGAAAGTGCCTCCGACTGTAATTTGCAGCCTGATAAATACATTTTGCCTGTGCCGGAGGCCGGACCTGCCCTCAAGCCGGAAATCCGGTCCCCGGCCGGAATACTTTAAGCCCTGCATTCATAATATTTTCTAACTGTGGATAAAGTGTCCAAATACTTTTTAGGGCCATTGCGTGTCCTACTTTAAGAAAAACAATACATTCAGCCAACCATGTCCACAAGTCTCTGATGTAGAGTCGAGGTCAAGTCCCTGTCTTTTGTGATGTTTCCGATTCAAGTCTAAAATCCCTTATAGTAGTTTGGTAATAAATAGTTTTCTATGAGCTGCAGTAGGGCTGCACGATTATGACAAAATCATAATGGTTGATAATTGCCCTTGATATAGTACTCATGATTATTAAGTAGATTAATCAAAGTTACATGAAATATTTATTTGTGCAACTTTTATGAATGCTAATATAATGAAGCTGTCTACTACTTCGCCATTGCCATTTCATTGCTCAACGGACATGTCTGGGATTGGTTAGTATACTCAAGTCTGGCAAAAACACATTGTAAATAGAGGCCTTTGACTTAAAAGGAGTAGACAAATAGAATTCTCTAATCATCAGTTTTCACGATTTCATAATGGCAGACGTAATCGCAACCAATACACTTTTCTATTGTGCATGTTGTAGGTTTGTTTAACTACTGCTGTTACAGGACAATTATTTATTATATTTTTTCTTTCTTTGGAGCAAATTATCACACATTGTCACAGGCAAATTTAGTGACAGAAAATGCCTTTGAAAAAATCTTTTAAGTGAACGAACTCTTCACATTCACTTTCATACTTATATTTCTCTTCACTGAAGTCTCTCAAATTCAAAGTGCTCTAGTTTGAAGCACGAGACCGCATGGTGTTTTTTTCATGCCTGTAAAGATACGAGCCAATAGCATTCAAGTGAGGCTGTGAAGGAGCAAATTATTGGTTTACCATAATGAACGAATACGTCCTTCACGGAACCAGTCAGACATTTGAGTCTGAACGAGACATCTTGTTCATGAATGACATAATTGAATCGGCACCTCGTTTGTGAACAAGGATTTGGTGAGTGACTGAACGAGAGGAGGCAAGTCGTTCGTTTATTTTTGGCAATCTTGTTCAACAAGAAAAGGGGCCTGATGAATTATGAATAAAAGTGAGTGATGACCACACAATACAATGACATATGGGCGTTATTGAAACTCTTAATAATTTCAGGCTATTATTTTTGTCTTTTTTGAATAGCTTGATGAAAACACATCCACAGCGGTTTACAAAATGATAGACATGATTTGTTGTCATTTGTGGGGAAAAGCATATGATGCTTAAACATCAAACTTGTTTCGGTGTGAATGACTGCTTTTGGTTCAATGCAATGACTTTAAAAGGTGCTAATTTGTTGCCATCTGCCATCCGCAGAAATGCTCACTGAATGAATCAGCAAACAAATCTGAACAAATATTTTTGGTGAACGGATTCAAAAGACTTGAGTCACTGGGATGAATAAAATGCCCCGCCACTAGTATCAAGTCTGTTTTAAAATTCCTCAAACTGCAGGAAATTCTGAACTAAAAGTCTCTAAATTAAACTTGCAAAGTCTAGTGAAAAACATCATGACCTCTGTAAGTTGGTTGGGTTTTAACTTTGGGAAGAGCAAAATGCCACATAATTCCTAACTTACTTGTAC
Organism: Xyrauchen texanus; assembly: GCF_025860055.1. NCBI lineage: Eukaryota > Metazoa > Chordata > Actinopteri > Cypriniformes > Catostomidae > Xyrauchen > Xyrauchen texanus. The sequence continues at coordinate 32,824,514 of NC_068277.1, read as the reverse complement.
TCATCGTAGACTTCCTGTTTAGGCAGTGAGGTTTCAGGATGCTCTTGAAGGTGGTTACGAATCCAGCTAAATGCATGCATCTGCTGGGCACGACTTGATGTCATGGGGCTCTGCTCACTGAAAGAAGAGAATAAAGTGAGAGCCAAGTACAATTTGAAATCATATCAAGAGTATTTTTGTGGTATATTGTTTTGTGGCTGTGTTTCCTATTATGTTTCTTAGCCATTAGCTAACCTTAGTATGGTAGTAATGATGAAAGCCTTAAATACATTAACAAAACTGACCATGCTGCTCAAAAGTCAATAAACATTTCATTTAAAAACAGTATATATACACTGCCACAACATTAAAACCACCTACCTAATGTTATGTAGTTCCCCCTTATGCCGCCAAAACTTCACCAAGCTGTATCTCAGAATAGCATTCAGAGATTATATTCTTCTCAACACAATTGTAAAGAGCGGTTATCTGAGTTACCGTAGACTTTGTCAGTTCGACTCAGTCTGGCAATTCTCTGTTGACCTCTCTCATCAACAAGGCGTTTCCATCCACAGAACTGCCGCTCACTGCATGTTTTTTGTTTTTGGCACCATTCCGAGTAAATTATAGATACTGTTGTGTGTGAAAATCCCAGAAGATCAGCAGTTATAGAAATACTCAAACTGGCCCATCTGGCACCAACAGTCATCCATGTGATTATCTAATCAGCCAATCGTGTGGCAGCAGTGCAGTGCATAAAATCATGCAAATACGTGTCTGGAGCTTCAGTTCATTTTCACATCAACCATCAAATTGGGGAAAAAATTTGATCTCAGTGATTTTGACCATGGCATGATTGTTGCTGACAGATGGGCTGGTTTGAGTATTTCTGTAACTGCTGATCTCATGGGATTTTCATGCACAACAACAATATTGATGAGAGAGGTCAGCCGAGAATGGCCAGACTGGTTTGAACTGACAAATACTACGAATACAAATACTCAGATAACTGCTCTGTACAACTGTGGTGAGAAGGATATCATCTCAGAATGCTATTATGAGATGAGGGTTGGTAATATTTTGGTGGCACGAGGGGGACCATCACAATATTAGGCAAGTGGTTTCAATGTTGTGGCTGATTGGTATATATAATATATATAATATATATATATATATTAGATTCTGCAAAAAGATAATATATATAAAAATGTTTTTAACAAAAATCACACCTTTTCTCATTGCCACTGCTGGGTCCAGAAGGCAACTTGAGATAGAGGTAGAGTTTTTCAATGTCTGTAAGCTTCTCCACATCTTGCTGCAAGGCAACAGGCACACAGAAGATGTGTGTTAAATAAAGCAGTTAAAATGCCACACTTCGAGAGTGTGAAATGTCAAGCTTCTCTTGTCCTTATGAGCCTCTTTAGGCATAGACTTTTCCAACAACACTACCATAAAAAAATACTGTATGTAATTTCTGGCACCAAAAAGAATATCAAACACTGGCCCTGTTTACACTTCTTATTAAGATGCATTTTTGGACGATTCATTTACAAGTGGACAAGCGAGACACATCACTGTTTACACTTGGTCATGATATGCATCTCTTTTGGCCAGTTCAAATTTCGAGGGGACATACATCTGTCATTATGGCAGTATTTTATTAATAATAAAGCACAAAAAACTAAAAATAATAAGACAGTGCGACAATAAAATGTCCCACGGTTTCTCTCAATAAAGCGATTTATCAAATAATCGTCTAATCATGATTATTTGATCTTACTGTGATTATTTCAGATAAATCACATTTTATATCAAAAAAGGACATTTTAAAGGAATATAGAAATACTATGAATGCCGCACTTTTTTTAATCAAATTTTTTGGTGTTAAAGCAAATGAACGGCATCAGTCTCACTGTCCGCCACCGCAGAGCAGTTCCTGAGAGCACATGAAGATTCAGAAGTGCTGTCAGTGCCCTCTGCGGAGGTTCGCTGCAAATTTTGAAATTAGGATTTTGAAAGTATAATGGCTGGGTTTAGCCAGTGATCCTTAAAATAACATGTTTAAGTAAAGAATTTAGGACAGAAGTTTTACAATTACATAATAGGGGGACATATATTAAAGTATTTGAAAATAAATTTGATATTTAAAATATAATCTTTCAAAAAAGTCATTCTTAAGTTTTCATATAGCATTATTTTATAATATGATTCCAACTAAATATGAATAAAAGACTTCTTAAGCACACATACACCTTAAGAACATGACAAGTTGTATGACTATTAATCATTACAATCACGAAAGCCTTAAAATAGACAATTAATCATCATAATTGCAATTAATCAGCAGCCAAATTTTAGTCAAATTTCAAACATGAAATTTAGAGCATAATTCTTAATTTTTTAATGAAGTACCTAATTAACTACGCTTCAGATGTGCGTACTTCTAATCTGCGTCACCGCATGTTGATATCAGGCATGCTGAAGAAGTTCTTGTGCATGTATGACAATGTATTTGCCATTTCAAATTTTCTGATCGATCGGTTATTTCCCATTCAAGCTGCACATAACCAGCGAAGTTTAAACTCTTGTTTTAGCACACCTGTTGATTGGCAGGGAAGTAGGTGGCACTTTGCTATTGTTGAAACAAATTTGAACGGCTAAGCGTTTACACTGCAAGTACAATGTGGTTAAATGCATCTTTGACTGCCTCCAAACGTGGTTGAAGTGAACAAATCTCAAAAAGTTTTAGACCCCAATAACACCCGTTGTCACCAGAAACGCATCTTAATACTAGGTGTAAACAGGGCCATGATGATTTTTCCTCCCTCCCTCAGTCTTCCATTGCTCAGGTCAAACACATGACTTGTGATCAATAAGCATCCCCCATGCTTGTGATCAATAAAAAAATGGGACCTTCAAGGGGTGCTAGGTATTATTAACTTTTTTTTTTAGGGCTAAATCTGTTTAAATTAAGGAAAATACTAAGTATACAATGAATTTAGAAACATTTATTTACCTTGAAACAATCTAGCTGTCCTTACTGATGCTATATGTCATAATCACTGTCACATGACTTATCCAATTAACCACCAGCTATCCAGCTAGTAAACAATTGTGAATTCGGTCACTTTCCACAACACACTCATACAGAATGACTTGTACATGAATTAAAAATGTGATAATTTTATTCTGATATTCAGGTTTCTCTTAAAGTAGTACAGCTGAAGCATATTGTTAAGTGTTAGTGTAGTAGAGAGAACTGAACAGCTCTTCAAAGAGAATATGTAAGATGTTTGGTTGGGGCAGACCTGATTTAAATTCTACTCAAGTAGAGAGCAGCAGACACAAGTCTCTGCCTCTAGGCACTGCTCCCCATCGTCACTTACACTTACATTTCTCACTTACAAGCATGCACTAAAACTAGGGTTGGATTGATACCGAAATGTTGGCTTTGATATCATACAAGCCTCGGGTATCTCAAAATCAATACGAAATCGGTACAACACAATAACAGCCTCTGATGACTGAAGAAATGAAACTAGGTCTGTTAATAGATGAAATAATTAAATGTGAAAAATGTGTTCTCATAATTGCCTTGTAGATAGTAAACACATTCAGTTCCTTTTTAAAGATGGCAAGTGTAATTTCTGCAAAACACTAGCAACTGCTTTTTGAATACACACTTTATCTGCCATTGGTCGAACTAACAGATGATTCCACCTAGAGCTGGGCAGTATGGCCAAAAATATTATCACAATATTTGTATTCATATCATTTGATTTTAATCACGAGATTCACAACATAAAGTGCATTCAGAAAGTATACACACCCCTTCATTTGTTTTTACATGCTTCATTTTTATGCAAAAATGTTTTAAATAAAAAGAACATTTCCCATCATTCTACACTCCATACCCCATAATGACAAAGGATAAAACAGATTTTTGATAACTTTGCTAAATTATTATAAAGAAAAAACTGAAATATCACACTGACATAAGCATTCAGACCCTTTGCTATGACACCTGAAATTTAGCTCAGTTGCATCCCATTTCTCTGGATCATCTTTGAGATGTTTCTATACTTTGATTGGATTCCATCTGTGGCAAATTCAATTGATTGGACATGATTTGGAAAGGAACACACTTTCTATCTATATATGCTGAAACTGCATATTAGAGCAAAAACCAAACCATGAGGTCAAAGGAACTGCCTGCAGAGCTCAGAGACTGGATTGTGTAGCGGCACAGATCCGGGGAAGGTTACAAAAATCTTTAGGCTGCATTGAAGGTTCCCAGGCCACAATGGCCTGTCAACCAGGACTGTTCCTAGAGCTGGCCACTTGGCCAAACTAAGCAATCGAGGGAGAATGGCCTTTTTAAGAGAGGTGACCAAGAACCCGATGGTCACTCTGGTTGAGCTCCAGAGATCATGTGTGGAGATGGAGAAACTTGCAGAAGAACAATCATCATTGCAACACTCCACCGATCAGGGCTATATGGCAGAGTGGCCAGACGGTAGCCTCTCGGTGCAAGAAATAAAAAAAGTACCTAAAGGACTCTCAGACAGTGAGAAAGAAGTTTCTCTGGTCTGATGAAACGAAGATTGAACTGTTTGACCTGAACTCCAAGTGTCATGTCTGGGCAGGCACCAGGCACTGCTCATAACCTGCACAATACCATCCCAACGGTGAAGCATAGTGTGGTAGCATCATGCTGTGGGGGTGATTTTCAGCAGCAAGGACTGGGGTACTGGTCAGGGTTGAAGGAAAGCTGAACACATCAAAATACAGAAATATCCTTAATGAAAATCTGGTCCAGAGCCCTCAGGACCTCAGACCAAGTGAAGGTTCACCTTCCAACAGGATAATGACCCTAAGTACACAGCCAAGACAACACAAGAGTGGCTTAGGGACAACTCTGTAAATGTCCTTGAGTGGCCCAGCCAGAACCTGGAATTGAACCCAATCGAACATCTCTGGAGAGACCTGAAAATAGCTGTCCACCAATTGTTCCCATCCAACCTGACAGAGCTTGAGAGGATCTGCAGAGAAGAATGGCCAAAAATCCCCAAATCCAGGTCTGCAAAGCTTGTCGCATCATACCCAAAAAGACTTGAGACTGTCATTATGGGATATGGGGTGTAGATTGATGCAGAAATAAAATTATAATTTAAAGCATTTTAGCATAAGTCTGCAACATAACAAAATGTGAAAAAAATGAAGGGGTTTGAATACTTCTTGAATGCACTGTACATTTCATTCCATTAAAGGGGGAGAAAATGCATTCCACACATTTGTTAGACCTCAAGAATGAATGTAAACATAACTTGTTTGTTTACAAGAAAACTCGACAGGGTAAGATACCTTTTATTTGAAGTTAAAGAAGTATACTCAGTTAAGGATTTAATCCTACATAAGGTGTGTGACCTCATTTAATTTTTGCCAATTTCTTCATCGTCAGTTGACGGTTTACTCCACTGAAAGACTTTCTTGTGATGCTCCACACTACAGCTTAGTAGGTGGCAGTAATGCACAATTAGCAGGATTGCCAACCGCCAATAAACATCACAAGAAGAAATACTTTCTTTCCTGTGTCAAAAAGTTAGCGGAAGTGACAGTGCTATAGATCATATACATATATATATATATATATATATATATAAACATTTAATTAAATAGTACATGTATAAACAGCAATGGTGTTGATGACAAAATTGCGGTTGTGCTCAGTTGATAGCTGTATTGTATTGTAAGTGCTTTCTTTTTTGTTACACAATGATGTAATATTAGTCGGATAGCTAGCTAGTGGCCTGCTAATACTTCCTAACCGACTGATTTCATGACAGCGATACAGTTATCTAGGTGTTTATAACACTTTATAACTGTTTGAATTGCAATCCACTGTTGTCTGGGTCCAGCACTCAACTAAAACTCCTAGTCCTATATTTAACAAGCTGGCAGTACAGTATGTACGCAGGGGGCTGAAACCTGCAGTGTTGTGGCCAGCGAATTAAAATAAACCAACTTCAATAGGATTGTATGGCACAACCCCAAACAGGAAGTCATCCTAGGTAAAAATAATCCAAACAATACCTAATCCCTCAGCGATCAGAGCAAAGCAGGCGGCATAAACAAGCTTTTGTTTTCATGGTGTCTGCATCTGGAAGCAATGGTGGTAGGTATCTTCAAAAGTCCCAGAATACAAACCACTACACAAACACAAAAAACATCTCCAAATTAACACCTCTTTGTTGTGGATATATTAACTGGGCTGTCAAAGTAAACAAAATCAGCATACACAACATACACGCAGCTCAGAGTTCTTAATGGGATAGTAATTATTAGACTGTGGGGAAATGCTGAACTCAAATGCTCCCGCCACCTACACAGTTTTAAAATCCATTGGATTCTAAGAATAGTTGCGTCTCTCTCTGTCTTTTCTATTCCTCTCTTCGTTGCTAAGGGAATGATGGCTAGTGAATAGCTAAAGTTATCAGCCGTTGAGTGCTGTTGGCGTTAACACTTCAGAGGGGTAAGAAAGGTAAGTAAAAATGGCTCTAGAATGCAGACGTCTCGGAGCCAAGAGGACATCCCAATTTAAGAGAGGACTAGGCGTGATGTGCAAGGGAGGACACTTTTACACTTTCAAAACAAACAAATACACTGCAGGAGCCAAGACATTTGGAAAATACATATTCAGGAACTGAGATGCCTTGAGAAGCCAAGAGAGGCTGTGCGTTACAGTGATTTCACCACAGATAAGTGGTGTTCTTAGGCACAATGTAAATAAACAATCCTTCTGCCAAGTAACAAACAGTAATTACTGTATCTGTTCTTAACTGTATGCTGTTTGAAATTGCCAAACAACATATCAGCTTGGCATATTAAAGAAACAGATCATCCAAAAATTTTAATTCTGTCATAATTTGGCATTGTTTTTAAAGCAAAACAAAATTCTCACACTTAGCCACTGTGAACAAGTTTCTCTCATGGTCCTCATGAACATGGAAGGGAAGTTAAGATTTTCACTGCAAAATTTATTTCAATCGTATGCCAGCTGAAGACTTATAATATGAAGCAGGGGGTCGTCTGGACAACGTTACTGATACTTTTAGGTCATTTTTAAGCTTTAAATTGAGGCACTATCTACTGCCATTGTATTGAAAATACGCTCTGTGATAGGATTTTTTAGAATAAGAATTATACATTTTATTACAGCTGATTTTAGAACAGCTTTGTCAAAAGTATTTTCAACCAGTCTTTCGTTCAATAGTCTAAACACTGAGATGAAGAGGACACTGACAAACAGGTCCTGACAACCTTATGAAGAACCTATAGCTCATAATCACTCAGTTCATTCATGCAGGTATAATGTTCACTAATCAGTGGGCAGACCCCTTACTCAGCACTCCTGTGTATACTAGACATGCTTGAATACTTATTCATTATTGAGGAGGACTTAACCCACAAGCCCCAATTCTTACTGACAAGCCCACAGAATCTAGCAAGGATGGATGGTGGAACAACAGAACGAGATGACTGAGTAACAGTCAAGCCCTGGTCATAATGAATATAAATATTGCATAAACTCCAGCATGTATTTAAAGGAATATTCCAGGTGCAATACAAGTTATGCTCAATCTACAGCATTTGTGGCATAATGTTGATCACCACAATAATGTATTTTAACTTGTCCATCCATTTATAAAAAAAAAAAAGCAACTACCACACCTGGAGTGGCAAGTTCGAATACAGGGTGTGCTTAGTGACTCCAGTCAGGCTTCCAAGCAACCAACTAGCCCGGATGCTAGGGTGAGTCACATTGGGTTAACCTCCTCAAGGTTGCTATAATGTGGTTATCGCTCTCGGTGGGACGCGTGGTGAGTTGAGAATAGCGTGAAGCCTCCACACGTGCAATGTCTCCACGGTAACCTGCTCAACAAGGGACATGATAAGATGCGTGGATTGACGTGGAGGCAACTGAGATTGGTCCTCCACCACCCGGATTAAGGCGAGTCACAATTCCACCATGAGGACTTCGAGCCCATTGGGAATTGGGCATGCCAAATTGGGGAGAAATATATAAAATAAATAAATAAAAATAGCAAAATTCTGGGTTACAGTGAGACACGTACAATTGAAGTGAATGGGGCCAATCCGTAAACGTAAACATTATTTGTGTAAATCGAATTTTAATGTGATAAAATCACTTACCTTTTCTGCAAAGATATATCCAATTTTACAACTCCATTGCCATGACAACATAACACTGTATGCACTAAAACAACTATGTAAATAATACATAAGTTTCAACAGAATAATTAATGTAAGTGCTTTTATAAATTTACAAACTTCATATTTCTGCCATTAAACCCTCAACATATTGGCCCCATTCACTCCCATTGGAAGTGCCTCACTGTAACCTCGATTCATGCTTTTTTTTTTTAAAGGAAAGGACGGACGAGTCTTAATTCTTTTTTGTGGTATTCGACATTATGCCACAAATGCTGTAAAATGTGCTTGTAATGAACCCGTATTAAAGTATTCCTTTAACCTCTTAAGATCCTTGTCATTTTTGGGGATTTCCGCCTGGATTTGGCCTACCCAAATTAAAAAGCTTCCCATTCCCACATACTTTGGCCTAAATACACAGTTTTGGTGTCATTTTACAGAAAACCCTTTGATGTTGCATAAAACACTGCTAAAAATTTAAAAAAATTAAATATATGTTGTCTGAACAGTAATAACCCTCCTAAAAAAAGAGGCGCTTTTTGATTTTTTTTATATAAATTCATTTTTGAAAGTGTATAACTCAAGCCCTGTAAACCCTAGCAGCAAGCAGACAGTTTTGGCTGTTTCCACTAGATGTCAGCAAATACCTGAAAAAGGAATTTTGTCCGTATCATGTTTTATTTAATATCTATTTCAATTTATTTGAAGGGAGGAATATTACCTTTTTTTGGTGTACTTTCCGCCTACCCAAATCTAAAGTCTCCCCATACCCATATACAGTTCTATAAATTTTACAGAAAACCCTTTGTCATTACATAAAACACTGTTGAAAGTGGTAAATATGCGCTCTGGTGTCTGGTGAGACGCGGCTGTGTGTTTTGCGCACGTAACCTACCCAGTGATCACTTCACAGTCTGGATGCAATATCACAGCCCCTGATTGGTCTATTTGATCTTGAGAGACATTGCCGGAAAGCGGAGGGTCTAAGCTTTACGGCAATATATGCTTTATCCGGATCGGATGTTTACATATTTTCCTGGATTGTTGAATATCATATAACATTACTTTGTGGTGTTTCTGCACTCGAGGGATTACTTGGGCACACAACCACAGAAAACACTGAAAAACGGCTCATTTTGCAGAGAATAACCTAAGGTAAAGGATTATGTAGCATTTGTGGCTAACTGTGCTGTCTAGTGCGAGTAGCACGGCAAATATTCAATAATTTCACTTGTATGTTTACAAATGTTGATTGTATACTTCATGATTCATTCGAAGTGTATTAGATATGTGATTATACCTCAATAAAAAGACTTATTGGAACTTCTTACTGGCAATGAGAGCTTTCATTTGATACATGGTTTGTACATGTGCGTCATATTTGAGCTGATATGAGACATATGTATTCAAAAACGCACATAATTATGACACGACTTTTGATGGGTGGAACTATGTAATTTATTGTAAATAAGTTACTTAGTGTAAAACAAATGCCAAAGTGATGCATATCTCAAGAAAGTAGACATTCTAAGCTTTCAAATGGTACCAGATATGAGCTCATAACAACTCCACATACATTTAAAATTGGAAGTACATTATTACTGACGTAATTTTAAATCCCGGAACCGGGATCGTGGATTTTAACTGTTAAACAAATAAATGTGTATTTTATTAGCCACTGGTAATATTCTGATTTTACTCACCAGAGCTTGAGTTGTGTAGTGACGAAGAAGAACTGCAAACCTTTTACTGAATAACAAAATGGCGAAGAACAAATTGACCTTATTTGGCTGCAGTGGGTCTGGATCTGTCATGATCTTGCTGTCACCATTGCTTTAATTCAGCTGTGAAATAGCACTGACATTGCATTTAATGACGTCAACTCTGAATTTGGTTAAACCTTTCCCCGGACTGTTTTCACAACATTCTCCGTTTTACAGCATGGCTACATTCCAGTAACACGCCTGTGGGATGTCTGTTAAGGTAAAAGTACTGAAAAACTCGAGCTTGTAGATTTGAATTTGAGACCCTCTACAATAAATATTTGTAAAAGTAAGTTTGACACTGACAAGATTGCCTGACCGTGAGTTCAGACCTGAGGAGGCGAGACGCTCTGACTTGGTTGAAATAGGTGGCAATGTTCGTACAGAATTCTTGGTTTTGTGAACTATATTTAAAGGGGCCGCAAATCATCCAGACATGTTGACCAGCATCTTTTTGCCGACCTATCACAAGTAGCATATATCCTCATGAAATCTTTTAAATGTGAAAGTAAGAAATCAATCAATGGCAGAAAGTAATTAAAATTATGGTTCTTTGTTACAAAATAAACAAAATAAAATACATATATGCCTGTAAGCAAACAGGGACAGATCGTATATTACAGGAAAACCAGCCACGGCAATAATTCGTTTCTCCTATATTTTGTCTTCGAAACTATTGTTTGGTGGGAACCAAAATTTACACTGTTGTGTTCTCTAGACTTCGCTAGAGCGGAGCACTTCTATATTCCAATAGGTTGCCGCTGAACCACGTCAAAGCTCATTACTATAATGTTGCCCGCACTTGAACTTTCGTCTGACGGCCCCACTGCCCAAGACGTGCCAGCCACAGACGCGCCACTTCTCGTAGCTGGCTGACATAGAAAATTATTGGCTTCCGGTCAATATGATGCTCTCGACGCCTCTGGTCTGAATGCACCACAACACTGCCATAAATTTGTTATCAAATTTAAATGTCAAAATGTTCTCTCAGATTATTATTATTACAGAAAAAATGCAGATTGACAAGAAAAGTAAAATAGAAATGTGTGGTAATAAGCGTTAAACAGCAGTGCTTTGTGGGATATTTCAATTGAATGAAAGTTTCATGAGAGGAGGCTGATGCAAGACTCACTAAGAAATGGCAACATGCTGCAGAGGTCAACAGGGGCATGCTACAGAGGGAGGGGAGAGGAGAGGACAGGGCAAAATGGCTAAAGCCTTGCGATTATTTTCTGTGACTCTTTACTTTGAAGGGCCATTAACAGACTGCAGTCAGTTTCTCTTCCCCTTACACATCACCTCATACAACTCAACACATTTAATGACTGCAGCCCTACTTCACCTGATGTGAACTTTCTTTGACTCATCAGCCATGCACAAATAGTCCTCCATTTCTACTTCTCATTTTGGCTTTCTAACTTAGAAGATGTGCAACAGTCACTGTTGTTTAATAGTGTTTAAATGTCCTTGATTTTTGAATTACGGACTAAGAAAGCCAGAAAAAAAAATCATGCATTTTGTGGCAAAAAATATACACAGTCCAACTTTCTAATAAACATTTTGGACCATGCACAGGTCTTTGTCAGGGATGTCTATTAGGTGTTACTATTAGAGGCCATTTGCAGAAAAAATAAAGCGTCGCGGCCTTCTATGGCTTTGCCTCTCGAGCATCCCATGGCTCCGCCTTCCACGCCTCTGTCCTCAGAGTATTCCATGGCTCCAGTCTAGTCTGTGGTTGTCACTAGGGATGCACCAAAATTTCAGAAGAAAATAGCATTTTTTGTTTTGGCCGAAAGAGAAAAAAGGCTGAAAATATAAGCTGAAAAAATATGCCTCCCCGCCCCTCAGTGCTCAGGTTTCACTCTCGATCAACCTAGGCATTTTCACGGTGCTACCAAGCAAAGGCCGATGTCAGCTGTGTGGAAATATTTCAAAGCAGAACCGCCGCTCCCTATACGAATACTATACAGTCATAGAGTTGGGCACCAACTCCCTAGGGGGGCACCATCTTACATTAGGAGGGTACCAGAACATCCACCGGGTGCCCTTCCTCGCACATTATACGTTATTTAAGGACCCGAAAGCAGTTGTGGAACACAGACGATCGCTTCATGCTCATATCACGCGAACACGACAATCCTCTTGACGTCTGGTACACGAACAAAGATCGCTTTCCATTGCATGCACGGATAGGACGCAGGTATTTCGCTGCCCCAAACAGCAGCACAGAGAGAGAGAGACTATTCAGTGCAGCATCTCATGTTCTTGATGAGAAGAGGAACCGTCTCTACTGCCAGAAAGCTGAGCAACTTTTGTTCTTGAAGAGAAACCTGCCACTTTTACTTAAATAGAAAGCAGTCCAATTTGCTATGTGTATAGCAATTACATTAAAATTGAATGCAGAATTTTGTTCTTCACTTGAGGCTACATCTGTCGTTTACAGTTTGAGGTTGTTTTAGTTCTTTTACTGCTGTTTTGCACAATAATTTTATATTAAAGTGGAAATACGTTTAAACAGAATAGAGGCCCTCTGCTGTTCTGTGTTTTGCCTGTTGTTTTCATTAAAATGACTGTGTAGCATATTTAAACTTTTTGTATTTGCAAGATGCTAGCCTAGAGCTGCTAAGTTCATTACTTGACTGTTGTTTTGCATATCATTAGAGTTCCCCTTCTGTCGCTCTCTCCACGTTGTGTCAGAGAAGCGACACTAGGGGTCTCTCTTGAGCGCCGATATTCACCTCTGGACTATGAAAAAAGGCCAATGAGAGTTGGCAACCAGTATTTGCATGTCCCGCCCCCGGACATACGGGTATTTAAGCGGCGCAAATACGGGAGTTCATTCAGAAAATTTCTTCGGAGCCGATGGTCGTGCATGCAGTTACACACCAAGTTCCTGTTTAAACCTCTGACGCTCTGCATGCTGTTGGATCTGACGGCGCACAACAGCGGCTTTCTCATTCGTGCACGGCTGTGCATTCTTGCCCCTGGGTGCTTCGACAGCGCAGACAACTCGAAAGAGTTATTCTAAAAGAGTGAATTTCGCTCTAAAAGAGCAAAACACAGAGGCGTTGAACGTCCTTCTCAGGACGCGTCTTTTTAAAGACGATTTTCCGCCTCTGAGTAATTTCTGGATGCGTTGATTCTCCCCACCTCTGACGGCCATAAAAACTGCCTTGCATTCCTGGGTTGCGATCACAAGTAGGTAGCGTTTTTATGAATGGTCTATGTTTTCAGCATCGTAGACTTTTTCTTGTAGTGAGAAAAAGCCGCTTCAGCCACCCCCCGCGCCTCGCCTCCTTCCTACGGGATTGAGGCAGGCGCAGCGGGCAATGAAAACGATCTGGGGACAGTGACGGGCTCCGTTTTGCCGGGTGAACCCCCTCGAAACCCCCCGCCTCCCCGGCACGCTTGCTTGTTTCCGTCCGAGCTCGGGATGAGCATGCTCTCCAATGGGTTATGTTTTCAGAGTGATAACATAACCGCGGCAGCGTTGCGATCTCTGCTTTCTCTTGTAGTGAGAGAGAGCCATTTCAGCCGCCCCCCGCGCCTCGCCTCCTTCCTACGGGATTGAGGCAGGCGCCGCGGGCGATGAAGAACGATCTGGGGAGAATAACGGGACGCTTTCGCTGGGTATATCCCCTCGAAAACCTCCCGCCTCCCTGCCATGCTTGCCTGCTTCCCCCGAGCTCGGGATTATTGCGGTCCGCTTAACAGCCAACCGCGGCCCCTCGAGCTCCCCGGCATTGGAGGATGACATCACCGCTGCATAAGAGAGCGTAACAGCGGCGCCGAATGCGGATAACTCGCCTGGGCCGGCACCTTCGGGTCTCCGCCCAGTCTGAGAGTGATGCAAGAAGGTCCGCTATGCTTCCCCGGGCTTAATTGGTTCCGCAGGCATGTGCGCCGCTCACAGCCGCACCCCCCCCCCCGGATTCCTTCCCGGATGTGCATGATGAGCTGAGCAAGCCCAGCTTCCTCGCTCCTCCGCTCTCGCTACCCTCGGTGGTAGAACGGTCCCAGACCGCTCCCCCCTGCACGCCATGGCCCCCGGGTCAGGGCACTTCAAATCTGCACTTGGGTAGTCCTGTTCTTGACGTGCTGCAGGAACTGCACTCAAACAGGCGATGGCCACTCCGTGGTCCAGAAACGCAACGATGGACAGGCAGTACGGGAGGCAGACAAAGCACGCTTTCTCAAACGCCCCCATCTCCCAGCTCCGTCCATTCAGCGACACCACTTGACGACTTCACCCAGCAGTCCTCAGTGGTGAAGAAACAGACCAAGGCTATTTTCAAGCAAAAAAGCATCCTGCCCTGCCGCAAACCTGCCGCAAGGGGCCATGCCCTGTCTGCTCACTGAGGGCGTCCTCCTGTGGCTTTCAAGAATGAAAGAAAGTGGTGCTCCGCCTCAACTAACAAGTGAGTGGGCCCAGCTCTCAGCCCCAGCGTTGAGCTCCCCGCAGAAGTTGGACGCCCATCGTCTCACGGACCCCCTTGAGGACCCAGAAGGCTCCCAGGCGCTCCTGAGATGACAGACCCAGAGACCGAGACTTTAGCTCCGGAGCTGGTAAGACCACTCCGTTCCCCGGTGGAGGGCCGGAAGGAGAATTTTTTTTTAATTCTTTACACTATAGAGCTATTTCCTTGTTGTCTCTGGGGTCACCTGGCCCGCAAATGCCGTTCTCACGGCACTCTGCTTTCAGGCCTCAACAGTCCCGGCTCCATGGACGCGGTGTCCCCGCCTCCAGCCCCACGACTGTTCCCTGGCCGGCCGGTTCAGACGAGTCCAGAGGACGCCAACATCAGACCTCCTCCTCAGTCATGAACCCGCCCCCCGCCGGGTGCGCGGAGCAAGGTAAGTGCTTTGAGATTATTCTCAGCACCAGAGCCTCGGGACGCCACGTTGCCTCCCGACGCCGCGTTACCTGTTCCGCACTGCTGCGAAGCCCCGCCAGGTACGTCCAAAAAACCTGTCCCCTTGGTGCCCCTAGCACGGAGTTTAGAGGCGTGGCTTTCACTGCCCAACCCGTCACGCTGGCTGCACCGGACCATTCGACTCGGTTACGCAATTCAGTTTGCCAGGTCTCCGCCCCCCTTCGTGGGCGTACATTTTTCCACAGTACACTGCCAACATGCCCACTCCCTGCACAAAGAAATCGCCTCCCTTCTATTAAAGGACGCAATAGAGCCTGTCCCTCCAACCGAAACGAAGAAGGGTTTCTACAGCCCTTACTTCGTTGTACCCAAGAAAGGCGGCAGCTTACGACCGATCTTGGACCTTAGCTTTCGACACAGCGAACCATACAATATTGCTGGATAAATTAAGTGTCATGGGTTTTTCTAGTATGGTCATAGCCTGGTTGAACTCTTATTTAACTGGGAGAACTCAAAGGGTAGTAATTGATGGGGTACTCTCTGAGGAGACAAATATTGAGTTCCTCAGGGAAGTGTCCTAGGCCCCTTTTATTTCTCTTATACATAAATGACATGCAAGCTGTTTGTGATTGTAATATGTTTTTATATGCGGATGACTCTGCTCTACTGGTTTCTAATAAGGATGTTTCTAAAATTCAAACAAGATTAGGTGAGGAGCTTTGCAGGGTAAGAGATTGGCTCTCTGATAACAAACTTTTATTGCACCTAGGAAAAACTGAATCCATATTATTTGGGACAAGAAGTAAACTGAACAAAGCTCCTAACTTGATTATCAAGGTAGGGGATTATATAATATCAAATAGAACTACTGTTAATTATCTTGGATGTGTTTTGGACAATGATTTAAGGGGTACAGGCATGGCTATGAAAATTTTAGGGAAAGTTAATGCTAGGACAAAATTTCTTGCTAGATGTGTGGGTTTTTTGGATAAGCAAAATTTAAAAATACTTGCATCATGTTTAGTGTTATGTCATCTAGAGTACGCATGTATTTCTTGGATGTCCAATTTGTCTCGTTTTTGGCTGGTTAAGTTACAGAAATCTCAAAATAAACTGATACGGTTGGTTTTAGGTTTTAATAGTTTTACACATGTTGATGCCTCCCATTTTAGACATCTTAAGTGGTTACCTATAGAAAGTAGAGTTGTGCACTTTAAATTAAAGATGGTACACAAGATAATTAATAAAAGAGCTCCTTCGTATCTTAATATGTGTATCTCTAGGGTAAGTGAGACACACTGTTATAATACTAGGCAGAGTTTAATGGACATTACATTATGTCGCTTTAGAACAATGTATGGTCGAAGGTCTTTTGAATACTCGGGGGCTCAGGAATGGAATAAGCTGCCTCTAGATATAAAGAGTATGTCAAATACGGTTGGTTTTAGCACGAAAGTTAGAAGTTGGTTATTGGATAAGTTGTATTAGTGACTTATTTGTATTAATGTTTGGTGGATGTCTAATTATGATGTCTAAGTATGATGTATAGTTTGGTAATGTGTATTTTTATTGTAGTGTTGTAAATATACCAGTATGCAGTGCCATGATAATCTGTCTCTAGGAGTGAAGTTGTGCTTTACATCAAGGACCACAATGGAAATAAGTTTTTTTTTTAACTTTATTGTGTTATCCTTGACAAATGAGTGTATTTTTCACTACTAATTTGTCTAATAAATAAAATCTTGGACCTGCGAGTTTTCAATCGGACCTTGTCCAAACTCCCGTTCAAAATGCTCACCGAGAAACCTTCCTAAGGTTCGTGTTCGACGGCCAGGCGTATCAGTACAAAGTCCTCCCCTTCGGCCTGTCTCTGTCCCCTCACGTCTTCACGAAAGTCGCAGAGGCAGCTCTTGCCCCGCTCCAAGAAGCCGGCATACGCATACTCAATTACCTCGACGACTGGCTCATACTGGCCCACTCCCGAGACTTACTATGCGCACACAGAGACCAGGTGCTCAGCCACCTCAGCCGTTTGGGGTTTCAGGTCAACTGGGAAAAGAGCAAGCTCTCCCCGGTCCAGAGCATCTCTTTTCTCGGTCTGGAGTTAGACTCAGTCCCAATGACAGCACGTCTCTCCAACGAGCCTGCTCAGTCAGTGCTGAAATGCCTCGCTTCCTTCAAGCCAGGCGCCATGGTCCCACTAAAACGTTTCCAACAGCTCCTGGGGCATATGGCATCCTCCGCGGCGGCCGTGCCGCTGGGGTTTATGCATATGAGACCACTTCAGCACTGGCTCCGGACTCGAGTCCCGAGACGAGCATGGCGCCGCGGCACGCACAACATAAATGTTACCTCTGCCTGCCGCCAAACCTTCAAACCCTGGACAGACCTCTGCTTCCTAAGGGCAGGAGTACCCTTGCAGCAGGTGTCCCGACGCGTTCTGGTCACAACCGACGCCTCCAAATTGGGTTGGGGCGCTGTATGCAACGGGCGCGCAGCCGCAGGCCGGTGGAACCGAGGCCCACTGCGCTGGCACATCAACTGCCTAGAGCTGCTGGCTGTTTTTCTGGCCCTGCAGAAGTTTCTCCCGTTAATTCGGAACAAACACGTCCTAGTCAGGACAGACAGCACCACGGTCGTAGCCTACATAAACCGCCAAGGCGGAGTATGCTCCCTCCACATGTCACAGCTCACCCGTCGTCTCCTCCTTTGGAGTCAGCAGCGACTGGAGTCACCGCGCGCCACTCACATCCCCGGCAACCTCAATGTGATAGCGGACGCGCTGTCAAGACAAAGCTTGCCTGGCGGAGAGTGGAGGCTCCACCCCCAGTCGGTCCAGCTGATTTGGGACCGGTTCGGCAAGGCTCAGGTAGACCTGTTTGCCTCCCAAGAAACCTCCCACTGCCCGCTCTGGTATGCCCGGACAGAGGCTCCCCTCAGGGCAGATGCGTTGGCACACAGCTGGCCTGCGGGGCTGCGCAAGTACGCATTCCCCCAGTGAGCCTTCTTGCACAGGTGCTATGCAAGGTCAGGGAGGACGAGGAGCAAGTCATTCTGGTAGCCCCTTACTGGCCTACCCGGACTTGGTTTTCGGACCTCACGCTCCTCACGACAGCCCCTCCCTGGCGAATTCCCCTGAGAAAGGACCTTCTTTCTCAGGGACGGGGCACGCTCTGGCACCCGCACCCAGACCTCTGGAACCTCCACGTCTGGCCCTTGGACGGGATGCGGAAGATCCAGCCGGCCTACCACCGACCGTCATAGATACAATCAATCAAGCCAGAGCCCCCTCTACCAGGCATCTCTACGCTCTAAAGTGGCATCTGTTCGCGGACTGGTGTTCTTCCCGAGCCGAAGACCCGCAGAAGTGCGCAGTTAGGTCAGTGCTCGTGTTTCTTCAGAAGAGGCGGCTGTCCCCCTCCACCCTCAAGGTGTATGTCGCCGCTATCGCGGCCCACCACGACACGATAGACGGCAAGTCTCTTGGTAAGCACGACTTAATCGTCAGGTTCCTAAAAGGTGCCCGGAGGATAACTCCCTCCCGGCCTAACCTGTTCCCCTCCTGGGATCTCTCGGTCGTCCTTACGGGACTCCAGAGACCCCCCTTCGAGCCGCTTGACTCAGCTGGACTCCGGGCCCTCTCTCTCAAGACTGCCCTGCTGATCGCGCTCGCTTCCATCAAGAGGGTCGGGGACCTGCATGCGTTCTCTGTTAGCGACGCTTGCCTGGAGTTCGGTCCGGCAGATACTCTCGTGATCCTAAGACCGCGACCGGGCTATGTGCCCAAGGTTCCTACCACCTCCTTCAGGGATCAGGTGGTGAACCTGCAAGTAACCCCGGGAGGAGGCAGACCCAGCCCTTTCACTGCTGTGTCCAGTACGTGCTTTACGTATTTATCTGGACCGCACACAGAGCACCAGACGCTCTGAGCAGCTCTTCGTCTGCTTTGGGGGACAGCAGAAAGGGAACGCTGTCTCCAAGCAGAGACTCGCCCACTGGGTTGTCGACGCCATTTCCCTGGCTTATCACACCGAGGCCGTGCCCCCCCCTTGCGGGTCCGAGCTCACTCCACCAGCAGTGTTGCGTCCTCATGGGCACTGGCTAGGGGCACTGCCCTAGCAGACATTTGTAGAGCAGCGGGCTGGGCAACACCTAACAATTTTGCGAGATTCTACAATCTCTGAGTTGAGTCAGTATCGTCCCGTGTTTTCTCAGGTAACGAGCCCGTAGAACTCGGTGGCACGCCCACGATCTGACCGGGTGAATCGCTTGCACCTAGCGCCCTTCCCCCTAACCAGGGGAAACAGTGCGCCTTAATTCCCAGGAGATCTCAGGTTAGATTCCTCCCTAGCCCTCGTGGGTCGCAGTTCAGCGGAGGAACTCGCTGACCCAAACCACTGCGGGTACCGCAAGCTACCCTGTACTGGTATAGGTGCTCCACAGGTAAGGCCTCCTTCGGACTCCCCCTGTGTGTAACACCACGGTTCTGTCCCCTCTGGCGAGCTGTCTCCCGTGTTTCCCTTAGGCAGTCATGACTGCCTCGGCTGCCGTGCTGTATGTTCCCCCCTCTATGAGGCTGGATCCACCACCGCACCGACTTTTCCACATAGGCCCTAAGCAGGCCTCTGATGGTTTTGCCACTTAAACTTGCCTCCCCTCTCGGGTAGGCGTGGCCTCCGCAGGGTCTTCTCCGCCCTGAATAAGGGCTAAGACCCCCTTCCCTCAATGCGTGTAAGGGCCCCGGCCTTAGTTGCTCTATGCGAGAAACATAGAGAGAAAAGAGGCCCGGCCAGGCTTTTTAATCTGTTAATTTTGATTGTTAAAGAACTGAATAAAGAATAATTTATTTAATATTGTTATAATATATTTTCTGTCCAATTTTGCTGCGTTACTTTGAATAAAAGTGTGATAATTTTATTGGTTTGTAGTTTTTCAATTTAGATTCATTAAATTCATTAAATTAATTAAAAAGTATAATATTAATACAATTATATTTAAAACAAAAAACTATTTTAACCCTCTGGGGTCAATGGACGCTCCGGCGCATCCTGCTGGATTTTTCCGTCATTACAGCAGAAACAACATAAAATACTCCGTCATTTTGGGGCATACAGATAAGTGTAAGACATCATTAGAGACTATAAAGGGTCTACTTTTATTTGTGTACCCTCAAAATAACAACAAAACCTTGTACTTTTGTAAAATAAAGAAAATAAAAAGGGTGAGCTTTCAGCAGTCTCTGTCTCCACGAGCATATTTCAGAAACACGCCACAAAAATAAAATAAACTCTGCAAATACTTATCACACAAACATGAAACATATTTCTAAAGAAAGCTTAAAATGTCTACTTTTAAATAAAACAATTCAAATTTAAAACAAATATTCTCCGGCAATGTAATCTTTATGAAACAAAGCGATGTACAATTTCTCCTGGCTCAGCTAATTATCCCTAATGTGATCACACCAACGGGCAGAGCACGCTATTCATACGCTAATGTGCTGAGACGATCAATGCAAATGGTGAAAGCCCCCGACTGTGCCTTAAAAAGCATTTAGTTCATTCCCTTTTCTGGGTGTTTGAAAAATCGCAAGATACACAGGTGAGGAAGCTCCAGGATAGTGACAAAGAGTTAACATTTTCCTCAGAAGAAGAGTGGACTCCGATGAACGTTTGTATTTTGAAGAGGGACTTGATCCAGCCGAGGATACAATTTCGGACGAGTAAATCATTTAGTTTTTCTTAGTTGACATGCTATTTTATATAAACATGTACATATTTTACAAGTGGGACTGTTTCCAGACTTGCCAGCCAGGATTCAGAGTATTGAAATTTGAAATGTATCCTAATAAGCAAGTTTTAGTTACATTTAAATGCTGTTTCGGTTAAAGCAGATATTTAAATTGTATGCTCTATGATATAAATATGATATGTAATATGATATAAAATTATATGAATGTTTAGAATATATTTTATCTAGTGTTTATGCTCCCTCATTATCATCAATGCTTGTGCTTGCAAATATGTGTTCAGGTGTAAATGAGTAAAATGCACTTTAAATATGCCCATATTAGAAAATCAGCATATTTTAATGATTTCTGAAGGATCATGTGACACAGAAGACTGCAGTAATGATGCTGAAAATTCAGCTTTGATCACAAATTGCATTTTACAATATATTCAAATAGAAAACTGTTCTTTTAAATTGTAAAAAGAGTTCAGAATATCAATGTTGTTTCTGTATTTTTGATCAAATAAATCCAGTCTTGGTGAGCAGAAGAGACTTCTTTTAAATGGTAGTGTAGGTCTAAAATTAAGTTAAGTCTTTATGTAAAGAAAATGTATAGTCAGATTACCTCCTAACATTAATTCTCTCTCGGTCACATTCCTCAGTGATGGGCCCAGGTGAGGGGTCTTTGTCTCCTCAGGTGTGAATTACAATCAATTACGATCTGCTCTGGTTACCTTGGTTCCCTGGTCGTCTGCATGATCTGCCCTGGTTTCCTTGGCCACATGGTCAACCGCCTGATCTGATCTGAGTCTTTTGACCACCAGCTTGTCATGAGGTGTCCGTTAAGGGGCGTTATGTTGCATTTTGCCTCTGTCATCTGCCCCCCCCCCAGACTACAATTCCCATAATTCCATGCCCTCATCACTGCCAGCTGTCCTTGATAGTTTCTCACCTGTGTCTCATTCACCTCATTAGTCTTGATGTATTTGAAGCCCTATTGTTTGCAGTTGTTATATGTGTTTTGACCTCCTGTTTTTGACCCATTCCCATTGTTCATGTTTTCTCTGTTCCTGTGTTTTTCCCATCGTGGATGTTTCTTTTGTTCCTGTGTTAACCCCGTTAATCTGTGCTTTGTTTATTTTATTAAACATTTTTTAGCTGCATTTAGATCCTGCTCCTGTGACCTCCGTCCTTGTAACACAGATTATATAAAAATAAACAATATCGTACAAAAGGGACTGCAAACGTTACAAGGAAAGAAAATGTATGGGGAAAAAAGTCCTTTTCAATTGTTCCAGAGTGAAATCTGTATTATTTTAAATGTTGCTAACCAGTTTATGACCGGTTAATTTCATTCCTATAATTTTTTATTAACGTTATTAACCAGTTTTTTTTTTCCGTTCTAACCAGTTACCAACTGTAAAGGAGTCAGCGGAACGAACCGAAATGGAAAACATTTAGCTTTTAGTCCCTGCTCGAGAATATATTGCAATGATTTTAATGTGCCTTTTATTTAGCCATTACATTTTATAAAAAGAGTATCATAAGACTAATTTCACCATCTTCCATGGCATCAAAATTAATCAAAATAACATTAAAAATGGCAATATGGTCATTTGGTTTTATTAAACTGCAAAATGCTACAATTAAATCTCTTAAAGGGGCGGAGATCATTTCATAAAAAAGCTAGTTTTCACCAGTTGTTTTTATGAATAAAAACATATGAAATTGTACAAATGAGCCTTTATGTAGACTCAGAGTTTATATATGTGCAGTAACCTAATGCAGTCAGAATTGGTTTCTATGATTCTAAGCTCAAGGTGAGTACAAATGTTTTTAAATCTTTTTTTTTCATATATTTGTATTAATTAATTTGTATATTGTTAATTTTAAAAAAAAAATCACCCAAAAGAAGCAAAGTAACGTGTGTGAATAAAAAAACATATACATTTCATGTGCATGTCATACTTGTTATTTTTAACTTACATCTACATTCTTAAAGTAATCAATTAATTGTTTTTTTTTGTGTGGGTAAGAGTACTCGACTACAAAAGTACTTGAAAAAGCCCATCCCTAATTTTAGTACATGGGCAAAGTATCTAACCTGATACCAGTCCTACAACAAATGCATCATTATTTTTGAGTGACACTCATCCGTGGAAATCTTTGAAGTCTGCCATAAGCCTTTTCCACAAGAATCAAAAACTTAAAGCTACTGCTATGGGTAAATTTATTTAAATTGTCTGGTGAGATGGAAGCGCAACACCCACAGCCAGGAGAGATCGCAATGTTCTGCCCTATTCGGTAAATAAATTGATCGTTAAAGATTAACTCCTTAAATGTTTTAAATTAATTGCATGAGTTAACGTGTACATTTCGACAGCCCTAATTTATTGGGATAATAAAATTACTGTGAAAATAGAAATCTTATTTTGAAATTTGAGCCTTGTGCTATGTAAATATAGATGCATATTTGAGTTGAGTTGATTTTTTTTCAAATCGTTCGACTTTGATATTTATAACAATATGCAGAACCATTAAAAGGCACCTATTATGCCCCTTTTCACAAGATTTAATTTAAATATTTGGTGTCCCCAGAATGTGTCTGTGAAGTTTCAGCTCAATATAATCTATAGATAATTTATTATACCATGTTGAAAATTTAAATGAAAAGTTTTGGGTGGGAATAAAAACTAGCTGTTTTTGTGTGTGTGTGTGTGTGTCTTTAAATGCAAATGAGCTGTTGCTCCACGCCAGGTATCCAGAATAGTGCGGAGTTTTGACATCTCTGCTTCTGATAACTACACATCATAAGCAATATGACTGACAGCGAAAATAGTGGTGTTCATCCCTATATGTTTGAACCGGAGTCAGACACTGATGAGGGAGAGACTCCGTCAGAAGTAACAACTATGAACCAGGAAGTTTCCAAATGGTTATTTGCTAAATGTAGTTTTTTCAGCAGTTTTGCAACGATGGATGAGCAGCACACACACACACACACACACACACACACACACACACACACACACACACACACACACACATACTGTTACAACGTTCGCTATGCGCTATAACGAAAACACACAAAAACAAACATGTCCGTCGGCAGTGTCAGTCAACAGTCGTGGACAGGGCCTGAAAAAAGAGACAGAATCTGAAAACGGCTACAGTTCTTATGATTAATAGGGATAAAAAAAAAGGACTGGGTGGATTTTTATCATTATAGGGTGGTTGTGTACACACACTGCCAACACACATTGATGTTCAAACACCATGTATAAGTGATTTTTGTATAATAGGTCCGATTTAATGGTGGCAGAACTGCATTCCACATGTTTGTTTGATCTCAAGAATAAGTTAAACATAACTTGTTTGTTTACATGTAAACTCCAGAGGGTAAGCTACCTTTAAAGTACACTCAGTTTAGGATTTAATCCTACACAAGGTGTATTACTTCTTTTGATTAAATTTAGAAAATGTCATCATCTTCAGCTGATGTTTGACTCCATTGACTTTGTGACACTCCGCACTACAGCTCAGAATGTGGCGGTTATGAAACATAAACTGGATTACCAACTGCCAATAAACATAAGAAGAAGAAACACTTTTATTTATCGGAAAAACACGATATTTATTTTTCGATAAATATCTTTATAGTTTTATGGCCCAGCCCTACCCCAGGTCTATGCAGATGTCTGCACACATTTTTGTGATAGTAGGGACAGTGTATGATACACTCATTTGTCAGATTTCACAAACACTTAAACCTGGTCCATCACTTGATGGCCAACCCAGTTTTAATTTACAGGAAAGCAGAGGCTCACCCAAGTACCAGAGTGTAGAGGCTTTTTTCAGAGGAGGGAGAGTCTGCCACCACTTTGGGATTACTTGTTATTAAGAACACACTACATGCAATGTAATCCATAGCCTACTTCATTTAAACCATAAAAAGCTATTGCATACTATTTAAAAGTACTATATTATTTGATTCTGCAAGTCTCAAATCAGATTTCTTGTACCGAATAATACAATGTGTTGTTGTGCATTATACAAGCCTACAATAATGTTGTATAAATTATTAACCATATAATTTGATGATAAAACTCTGTTTAAATTTTCAGAGTCAAATTAAATTAGAGTACAGAATTCTAATATCTGTTAAATACAATTTTGTTTTATAAAATTACATATTTCTAGGAAAACAACATATTAATTTTCCATGATCCAATACTCACCAAAATGCAATCCACCTTTGATTGTACAGTTTTGCTGCAAAAAAAGGAGAGTAGAAAGAAAAGGTATATCAGTATGACACAAGACAAGGGTAACTTGAGAAACATTCATAAAGCTGGCTTTATTAATAAATCAGTGGCATTCGAAACATCTTTCCATCCTCTACCCCACTGGCTCTGTCCGGCTTAGACCAATATATCTCCAAGAACGCATGTGGTCATGCATGAAAAAAAGTTTCTTGCATTAATGTTCCATCACACTTAAGGTCTATAAATATTTCCACCAATCAGAATGCATTAACCATTGGGATGATTAAGGGACTGTATGATCCAGTATGGAATCTATATACAGGTATGGAACATTAGTGGTCTAATTTGAACTCAAGGCAATGTATGGATGGTTTCCTTGTGATGCCTGTAGAATAATTTGGACCTTTAAAAGACACTGGGTACATTCTTTGAAAGTCATAGGTCAATCTGTGATAAGGATGCGGTTTAACAAATGACCCCTGCACACAAAGCACGTGAATACATGCTTATGCATATGTACACTCCTTTGTTTTAGTTAATTTTCTCCCCCAGTTTGGAATGCCCAATTCCCAATGCGCTCTAAGTCCTCATGGTAGTGTAGTGTCAATCCAGGTGGTGGAGGACGAATCTGTAGTGTCGCTTCTTCGACACACCGTCTCGTTCCCTCCATCAGGGAATGGCAATTACATCCGTAACCTAGACGTTATTTATGTTGACATTGTGTGATTAAGCTAAATAGTGGCTTATGCACTCCTTTTAAGGTTCAGAGGGGTGTTAGGCAGTGGTATTCTTTATCTGGAATGTTATAATCACTTGCTATAGAACCATTGTTGCACTGATTAGACCCGAACATCTTATCACATGACTTGGGCGCATTACTGCAGAGACATAGCATGTGTGGAGGCATCCACGCACCCAGCGAGAGTGAGAACCACATTATAGTGACCATGAGGAGGTTACCCCATGTCACTCTACCCTACCTAGCAACTGGCCAATTTGGCTGCTTAGGAGACCTGACTGGAGTCACTCGTGAACTCCAGGGGTGGTAGTCAGCATCTTTATTCAGTGAGCTACCCAGGCCCCCTACACACTACATAATTCCAACCCTGTTCTCTTCCATTTCCTTCAACACCATAAGAAATGTCACATCAGGCCACACAGTACAACAAGACAGTGATCCAAACCAAAAGGTTAATTGTAGCTAAGACAACAGGGACAGGACGTGTATGTGTACACTTCACAATTTTTTGACAAACGTGCTGTCTACTACGATAAATTAGTAGGTAAACATACAAGTTGGGAATCGAAAACCTGTTCTAAATCTAATTCAAATACTTTAATGTAATTACTAACTGGCTGTTCCTATGACAACATTTAGTTCAATTTGACACATAGTTTTGTTGTAATAAATGGTACTTTAATAATACAAAAATATTTTTTAAATGGTTCTGTTTTGATTAGTATTTCATTTAGTATATATGTACTGTATTTATTTTGTATTTAGTATGAGGGGGAACAATTGCTGGTGTGCTGCCTTAAAAGTAGTACAATTTTATTTGAATTCATTTTAATTGTAAATGTTAATGTATTGTTTATTTTAGCTTGCATATGCATTAAAGGCTCTTGCATTTACAAATAAAAAAATGGACTGAAGGGAATCTCAATGATCAGTAATTATAGATTTTTAATAATAAAACGCTTCCCAGCAATGTGTCAACTGAAGAAGGCGCTTTAAACTCAGTCCACCCAAAACTTTTCTTTTTTATGTGTGCCATTTTTGGACATCGATAGATCCAGTCATCCATAACTTTGATTACATGGAAAAAAGGGGACTTTTTTAGTCTTCTTTTGTGTTCCACAAAAGACAGAAAGTCAATCGAGTTTGGAACAAAATGAGGGTGAGTCAAAGTTAGGGCTGTGGCAATATGAATAAATATCAATATTTTTATTGATTTGTTTGTGTGAAGTGAAGTACTTCTTCATTCTTTGCTTGGAGCCAAAAAACGGTACACTGTTCAAGAACATTCAGACACCAGCCACGTGGCTGGGGGAGGTGCTAAGAGGTGCATTTAAATGTGAGAACGCACAAGACTACATGTCATACCTTAACTAATTTGACAATAGAAATGTGTTAGCAATGACTTAATGCCTCATTCTATGAGTAGAATTCACATAAGATCAGAAAAAGCAGCAGTTTTAACCACTCGATGATGATTTGAAGTAATATAAATAAAGTGTAATTTGTCATGTTTACATTCTGCACACAGCCATGATATGCACCGGTTACACTCTATTATTGTAATTCACGATGACACTGATAATACTGCAAAAATTAGAGTATAACAAGAGTTAATGGCCAGAACACAGTCAAAAGAACGATGATAAGAGGCATATCTCACTTTGGGTAGAATATGAATACATGGTAGAGTATGAATACATGGTATTCATAGTATTATTGATAAGCATTTGTCAATATATATATATATATATATATATATATATATATATATATATATCACACACACACACACACACACACACACACATTTTATTGTTGTTGTCATTTTAGTGTTATTTTTCACATAAGATTGATCTTATCATGATGACTGTGGCAGGGCGGAGGGCGGGGCCGGGTCGTGATCCTACACACCCGGTCCCGTATTAGGCTAATTATGCCTGCGTGAGGTTTAAAGGCTGACTGCAGAGGGCCGTGCGGGAGAGAGAGATCGTTAGCGGACATGTCCGTCATGTGTGTTTGTGTTGTCTTTTAAGTTTTCCATTAAACTATGATTTATATCGTCAAGCCGGTTCTCGGCAGTCAGCCTTTAAACCTCACGGAGGCACAATTAGCCTAATACGGGACCGGGTGTGTAGGATCACGACCCGGCCCCGCCCTCCGCCCTGCCACAATGACGTTGCGAGCTGCAGACAGCGGAGCTGAGAGACGAGTGTCTCAGTGTTTCATCAGCCAGAGGAACTTTAAATCTCTCCCGGTATCGACTCCTGCTCAGATTGGGTCTCTTCTGCGACTGGTTGAAGCGGCTCTGTGTACTAGGTAATACTCTAGGCAGGAAAAACCCTGTGAATAGCTTTCAGCTGCAGATGGCACATGAAACGAAACATGATGGCATATTTCATTATTTTATAAAATTCCACTTATTACAACAAAACGACTCGGTTACTAGCGTAACCTCGGTTCCCTGAGAGGAGGGAACGAGTATTGCGTATGTAGCTTACGCTATGGGAAAACTCAGTTTCTCGAGAAATATTGAAGTCTTTATGTAAAACGCATTGCAGCTGCACAGCAGACAGCGATGAGCGAGGCAGCTCGGTCATTGGCTGTGCCGCGGCAACTGCTCGAACCAATGACGGGGAGACTCTGAACGCGCGACCAATGGGCGCGCGCCTCGCGTTCGCGCGCTCAGAGCCTGCCGAAATTAGCATAGGCAGGCTATATAATGGGCACCCCGTCGTGCGAGTTCCTTTAGGTTCAATCGACTGAAGCGAACTGACCAAGCACAAGCACGGCAGCTTACGCAATACTCGTTCCCTCCTCTCGGGAACCCGTTGAGGGGCCATGCATGGAGGGCCCACAGATCGGGGCGGGGATGAAGAATCATCCCGCTGGCCTGTCCGAGGAGGTCTTGCCTCAGCGGAATCGGCCATGGGGCAGATTGCATCATCTGTATCAGTTCTGGAAACCACGTCTGGTTTTTCCAGAGTGGGGCTACCAGGAGCACTGCACATTTCACCTCCCTGATCCGACTGATGACCTGAGGCAGCATCGCGATCGGGGGAAAAGCATACAAGGGGCGGCTCGGCCAAACTTGGGCGAAGCGTCCGTGCTTTTGAGAAGAAGAGAGGGCAGTGCGCGTTTTCCTTGGAGGCGAAGAGGTCGACCTCTGCCTCGCCAAAGGTTTGCCATAACCACTGAACCATCAGAGGGTGGAGGACCATTCTCCTGGGAGAACCTTGTCTCTGGATAGCATGTCCGCTCCTTGGTTCAGGACACCTGGCACGTGCGCTGCCCTTAGCGAGCGAAGGTGGTGTTGTGACCATAGGATGAGCTCCCTGGTCATAGAGTGCAGGGAGCTCGACCTGAGTCCACCTTGGCGATTTATATACAAAACTACTGTCATGTTGTCCGTTCGGACCAGGACGTGTTCGTTTTTTAGGTACAGAAGCAGGGCTATGAGAGCCAAGGCGACCGCTTTCATTTCCAGACAGTTTATGTGTAGGCGCTTTTCCGGGTTTGACCAAAACCCGGAGACAGGCCTGCCCTCGTAAAGGGCCCCCCATCCTATTTTGGAGGCATCTGTCATGATCATTTTTCTCCGCGTACTCACGCCCAGACTCATGCCGGTTTGATACCAGTTGATGGCTTTCCAGGGCGTCAGGGCTTTTATACAGCCGTGATTCGCTCTGATCAAAAAGTGGCCCGAGCGCCACGCGTGAGTGGGGACACGGCTCTTGAGCCAGCGCTGGAGAGGACGCATGTGCAACAATCCTAGCTGGAGTACAGCTGATGCGAGGCCATGAGACCGAGCATTCTTTGAAATCGTTTGACGGGGCGTGCGCGCCGTTCTGAACGATGTTGCAAGGCGTCGAATAGAGAGCGCGCTCTGATGAGAGGCGCGCTGTCATCTGCACTGAGTCTAGCACTATTCCCAGAAAAGAGATATTCTGGCTGGGGGATAGCACGCTGTTTGCAAAATTGATTCTCAGACCCAGGCATTCTAGATGGCTGATAATCCAAGATCTGTGCGTCATTAACTGGTCCTCTGATTGTGCTATGATTAGCCAATCGTCGAGGTAATTCAGTATTCGCACTCCCCTCTGTCTCAGGGAGGAAAGTGCCGCGTCCATACATTTCGTGAATGTACGGGGGGCCAATGATAGGCCGAATGGTAGTACTGTGTACTGGTATGACTGACCCTCGAAAGCGAATCTCAGAAAGGGCCTGTGATGAGGCGCTATCGGAATGTGAAAGTAAGCGTCTTTCAAATCCACTGATAGAAACCAATCCCAGAGGCGAACTTGCGCGAGGATATGTTTGGTTGTTAACATTCTGAATGAGCGAATCATTAAAGCTTTGTTCAGATGTCTGAGATCCAGGATGGGGCGAAGGCCACCGTCCTTTTTCGGGACGAGAAAATAGCGGCTGTAAAAACCCGCCTCGCTCAAAGAGGGAGGAACAGTTTCTATAGCGCCCTTCTCTATCAGTTTGAGCACCTCGGTGCGTAGAACATGTGACACATCTTTTCTCACTTTCGTCTCGACCACCGCTGAAAAGTGGGGTGGTCTGCGAGTGAACTGAAGTGAGTATCCGTGTTTTATTATGTTCAAAACCCATTTCGGCATGTCGGGGATTTTTTCCCAGGCTTCTGCTCGCACAGATATGGGCTGAATGCTGGCTGGGGGCGTCGCAGTGACGTATGGGCCCCACCGGCAAATCACTTTGTGCTAACACAGAGTCTACGGCTCTCAGAGGCGCAGGTGCGCGCTGAGCAGCTGTATTGAGTGCCGAGTGCAGGGGTGCGTGTGAGAGTACAGGCACGTGCGCTATCTCCGAGATGCTCACAGCATGAGTCGGAGAGATGCTTGAAACTGTATGAACAGTGTTTTGGGGTGGGGGTGCATACATCATAATAGGCACGCGCGCCACATTCATAAAGCTTTCCGCATTTAGCGGGGAGTTTCTTTGCTCGCGCATTGCATCTGTGATGCTTGCGGCATGAAATAGAGAGCTGTTTGAAACTGTATGGGTAGCTGTGTGTAGGGGTGCGTGCAGTACAGCAGGCATGTGCGCTACACTTATAGTATTTCCCGTTTTTACTGGGGAAGTGTTTATAACTGTGGGAACAGTGCTTGTGTGTAGTGGTGCATACATGACAATAGGCACACGATCTACAATTTTGGGACATCCAGCCTGAACTGGGGAGGTATTTGGCACTGTTTGGACAGTATTGATATGTGGGAATGCGCACTTTAGTGTGGACATGTGAACCCTTAGTGACACAGGCAGAAAATGACTCTTTTCGTGATTTCTGTGTGTCGCCGTAAAAACGGCGTTTGATTGCAGGTGAGCAAGTTTTATGACTGGCCCATTGACTGCTGTATAGACATTTCCAGCCGCCTGTAAGGGGACTGGGTAATGTTTTAGATGTTTGAGAGAGAGCGGTCCGGCTTTTGCGAGACACGTACTCTCTCTTTATCTTCCTGTTGCTAGGAAGACTTACGAGGCTCCGTGTTCAGAGTGATTCTGGGCCGAGGACCTCGTTGCTCGTGCGGCTTTCTTCGGTCAGCGGAACGCGAGCGGTGTCGAGCGTCCTTTTCAGGTCTGCTCTTCGGCTGGGAGACGGGCGGCTCTGCCCTGGCTCGCTGCTGCTGCTGGGGCGGTTTCTGAAACGAGCTGGAGCGCTTGGGCAGGAAGTGATGCATTGCTTGCGAATCCTTCCGAGCCTCAGTGAAGTGCTCAGTGAATTCTCTCACCGCCGGTCCGAACAGGCCGCTTGGAGTGACAGGCGCGTCAAGAAATGGTGCCTTATCCGGCACCACTTCCGTTAGCGTTAGCCACAGATGGCGCTCAAGGACGGTCAAATTAGCCATGGCCCGGCCGATGGATTGGGCGGTGGCCTTTGTGGCTCGCAGGGCTACGTCCGCAGCGCTGCGCAGGTCCTTGAAAACCTCGGGTTCAGGTCCAGACTCGTCCATGGTGCGGAGGAGTTTGGCCTGAAAAACTTGTAGGACCGCCATCGAATGCAGCGCTGACGCAGCTTGGCCGGCGGCAGCGTATGCGCGATCGGCGAGAGCTGAGGTGGTTCTGCAGGGCTTCGAGGGGTGAGAAGCTCTGGCCTTCCATCCAGCGGTGGAGGGTGGGCATAGATGGTTGGCCACGGTCTCCTCGAGGGGCGGAGTTGCCTCGTAGCCTCTTTCTCTCGCGCCGTCCACTGAGGAGAGCGAGGAAGAAAAAGAAGGCTTTAGGCGAGCAGAGTGCGGGGCTTTCCACGACTTTGTGAGCTCATCGTGGACCTCAGGGAAGAAAGGAGAGGGTCTCTGTCGGGGGGCCTGCCAGCGCCCCTGCAGGAACCACTCGTCCAGCCGGCTGCGGGCGGGTTCTTCCGGGGAAGACCAGTCGAGCCCGACGTCTTCCACGGCTTTTGACAGGATACGGACGATTTCCGAGTCCATGCTGGTGCCCGCGCTCGTGTCCGCTGATGTCGGTGGCGTGGGGTCGAACGAGCCCGGCCAGTCGTCGGATGCAGTGTCAAGAGAGAGGCTGTCATCCTTTCCATCGTCGTCCCCTGATGTGCCGAACGAGACGAGACCCACCGCTTTGTTGGAGGGGTGCAGGTCCGCTCTCGTGAAATGGACTGGTGGCGGGGAGATTGCTGGTAGCGGTGATGCATGCGGGGACTGGGCCGGCATGACGTCACCGAAGTCGCCGTGCTCTGGCAGCCTCTGTTTTCTTGCGCGGCTCGAATGGAGGTGGCAGCACGGTGGAAGCCGGCTCGTTTG
This sequence comes from Xyrauchen texanus, assembly GCF_025860055.1. NCBI lineage: Eukaryota > Metazoa > Chordata > Actinopteri > Cypriniformes > Catostomidae > Xyrauchen > Xyrauchen texanus. The sequence goes on along the minus strand of NC_068277.1, from coordinate 32,792,153 downwards.
CGGTGAAAACGGCAAAGTGAGCGCACAGCTCGGCGAGGCCCAAGGAGTCGCATTCGGGGCATCCGCCCTGAATGAGTGCAGCTTCTGCGTGGTCCAGACCCAGGCAGCGAGTGCAGATGATGTGCCGATCTCCGTCGTGAAGAGGGCCTCTGCACGAGGCGCAGGCTGAAGGCATTTGAAACAACGCCTTGGAAAATTACTCTCTTACTTTTAAAAGCGTCGCGGGGGCGAGCGCTTGCAGTAAAGGATATGCGATGCGCGCCGGATGGCGTAGCAGAAGGCTTCGAAGGCGGCTGAAGGCGCCGGCGTCCTCTTAGCAGTCCCGCTGTAAGCTTGTCAACGGCGGCGAAAGACTCCAACAATCCAGAGGATCCAGCGAAGAGAAGGTCTTCTCTGAAGGAGATTAAATCTAAAGGAACTCGCATGACGGGGTGCCCATTATATAGCCTGCCTATGCTAAATTCGGCAGGCTCTGAGCGCGCGAACGCGAGGCGCGCGTTTAGAGTCGCCCCGTCATTGGTTCGAGCAGTTGCCGCGGCACAGCCAATGACCGAGCTGTCTGCTATGCAGCTGCAATGCGTTTTACATAAAGACTTCAATATTTCTCGAGAAACGGAGTTTTCCCATAGCGTAAGCTACTTACGCAATAGGAGAGACCTCTCGATAGGGAACTTGTTTATCTTTAATTATACATTGTCATATGAACAACCAGTCAGTAACTGCACTGCCTGATTTAATAGAGACACACGTTATCATTAAATAAACATGTAACGGGATCAATGGAAAGGAGGAGGCGAGAACCGGCTTGACGATATAAATAATGGTTTAATGATAAACTTAAAAGACAACATAAACACACACGACGGATATGTCCGTAAACGATCTCTCTCTCCCGCACGATCCTCTGCAGTCGATCTTTATCCCTCGGAGGCTTAATTGGCCTAATACGGGACCGGGTGTGTAGGATCACGACCCGGCCCCGCCCTCCGCCCTGCCACAAAACAGTAACAGTTCCAGAGACCGTTTAGACTGTGTTTTGTAGCCTAATGTTGTACTTCAGGCTTGTGAGACTTCAACAGTTCTTATTTAATTTCGAGTTGGACATTCATAGCTTGCACATCAGTATAAGATTACTTGCATACTGGAAGTGCTGTATGTTAGGTGGTGTAGATTCAAAAGCACCAGCTCATTAGAATGGTTCTTTCAGGAATCGAACTGTACTGGAAGCACCATATGTTTTGCGCTGTAAAAAGAGCTGGCTGGAGACTCGTTCAATAGGGAATTAAATACACTTGTAGAACTGTGTTTTTACACTGTAGAGTCAGTAGAGGGCAGCGCTGCTGCAGAGATGCGCTGCTGGAAATCCTGTCAAGAGTATTTAATGACCGTGTTCCAGCCACATCAGCAGAAAAGTGCACGCTGGAGAACCGTTAACGGAACCGAAAGTCATGAAGATCATACGATTCCAGTATTTTTGGAACCGGTTCTGAACAAGAGCCAATTCTCGGTTCCCAACCCTATCCGTGAAACACAAGATTGAGGGATGTGAGGACTGTGTTTGTGGCTGTCCAAGCTCCAAAATCACTCATAAAAGCACTGTAAAGTCATCCATAACACTTGTGCCTTAGATTTCAATACTTCTGAATCCATATGACAGTGTTGTGAGAGGAACAGACCGAAAACTAAGTGTTTATTCACCTCTTCACCCATTTGAAACTGGCGCACAAGTGAGAACGGCTTGTTTACATACACGCACCTGACATCATGAACGCTTTGGGCTGGCGAGAGCTGCATTAACATGAAAAAGATTGGAGGATGGGTCAGTCTTCCATGCCCCCCTTATAATACCTTCCAAAAACCCATAGGGAGGGTGTGCTCTACACTTTGAGAACCCAAAGCCAGCACACTTGGTCCTCTGAGGCATTGTGACATACATGAAATCTGCATAATTGATTACATTGAAACTGAAATCACGGTATGATGTTGCGTGTAATCAAAATGATTGCACTCCCTTTCTCGATTTGTTGTCGATGATTTTCATTATTGATAATTATCTATTTTTTCGATCAGTCGTTGCAGTCCTACCTAAAAGCATATGTAGGATGACCAATGGTTGTAATGACAATGCAGCACTAGCCCGAATTATTTTGCACTGGCCCTTGGCCATCCTTTCAGCCAATCCCTGATCTTCAATTTGCCATTCCCCAATGTTACACCACATACACTGGCTTTTGTATAGGATATCCAATTACACAGTGTTTATTCCAAGACTGATAAAAAACAAAAATAAAAATAAACCTTTTAGGCTTATTCCACAGACCAAAGCCAAATAGTAAGTTTTATAAGACCATCCATCCCTATGAGAGAGTGATTGGTGAGTGAAGTAATGAACTGTTACTAGGCGAGGTGCAGTTTGCTCCCATGTGGCTTCAGGCCAGGTAGCTCTCATTAAGCTGTCTCTACGTAGGTAGTCTGGAGGCTGGAAAAGGATTGTACCCCTGTTGTCAAGAGGAAGGCAGGCAGTAGAAATAGGATTTCCTGTTAATGTCACTTCCTGTGGCAACAATGTCTTTATTGGGTTGTTTCAAGCAGACACCTGATTGGGACTTACTTAATCAATTAAACATGTAATCACCAAAACCAAAGCACTATTAAAACTATAAACACTATTAGCATAGTCTTCACCTGATACACAGATACAGTCACTATTAAGGAAAGAACAAAAGTGGAGCCAATTAGCTTACAGCTGGATCTCATCCAACCACCTAATGTCCAAACAAACATTACAGACAATCCTTGTAGTCAAGTATTATAGGGTCAAACTAAGCTTCTTGCCAAAATACAAATTACCTCCAATGAGCTCTAATTTTGAACTGATCCAAAGGAGTTGGTTGGCAACTGACTGTTCCCTTTGGACATAAACAAGGTGGCACAAGCGCCAATCATGCTGAATGGGTCGAACACTGTAGTGTGACAATCCTGGATGTGATGTGATCTGAATGGAACGTTATATAGCAAAGGTTTGAGAATTTGATATCATTAATGAAGAGTTAGTGTTTGTTTTCCTGTAAACTGTGGCCTGATTTAAGCTACAGACTTTTATCCTGTCTGTTGGTCACTGCCCCTCCCCCTAAAAACCCCTCCTCGAGCTGGCCGAATGGGCCCGGATCACAACAGGAACGTAAACAACCGCCTCAGTGAGTGAGTGAGAGAGTTAGAGAGACAGAAAGAGTGGGGTAGGGGGAAAGGTGAGGGGTCACTATGTCACTGTTAAGATGGGATAGCTGTGACTGTCTCTATCATTTGCTCTTCGATTAGGTTGTCGTGGGGAGTGGACTGAAGCATGTGTGATCCATGTCTAAATCCACATTAGCAAAATGCTGACTGAGAACAGCCAGACACCACAACAGAGACTAACACTACTGCTAGTCAGCATGACCTACATGTAAGAAATTTGTGTGTCAGAGTGTGTGCGAGAGTGTGAGATTGGGGACGAGAATGCTAAGGTCGCTCTATCTGTCACTCAGCATGAACACACTAGCTCTCTCTCTCATACTCCTAGTCAGACAGATAACTCCACTGAACCTGCTGAACTCTGCAACTACCGTGCTGAACCTCTTAAACCTCCTGTGTGCACTGACACATACTCTATCAAGCTGCTCTGTGCACGCTGGCAAACTTTAAGCTGGTTATTACATTTAATATAGGAATAATTTAAGCCTTTAATGCACAAACATTGCAATTACTTTGAATGTACACAATTGGTACAAAAAAAAGGGAAATCTACAACAGGTCAAGGTAACCTTATGTCTGTCTGTTTCAGTCCATGCAAAGCTAGTGATGGCTTTTAAGGCTTAAGTGTATAATTTCTGTGCAAATGTAATTGAAAAATAATCAGTGTTTTCAAACAGATTACAGAAATTTCCCCTCATCTACAATAGGTTGTATAAACAGATAATCCTGCCCCAAACTCACACAATTAGCGGAGTCAATAGCTGGGTTCCCATCCAAATGTTTCACATTTTTATATGCATTTCCTCTAATTAATTTCCTTCAGAAACCTCTTGGCGAATTTTGAAAGTTTATAAGCATATCAAGAGTTTTTATTCAGCTTTTCTTAAGCGCAACGTAAAATTAGCATACAAATTAATTGTTGGATGGAAACCCAGCAAATGTTGCTGTGTCAGGCTAGTTGGGCCGCTCAAACAGACAGAGGAATGATTTGATACTTTTAGGTGAAATCAAGATGTCTTACATATAGTTAGGTAGTTAGTGATTTTATGCCATGCCAGCATCCAAGGCTATTTTCATGACAAAACAAGTAAAAAAATACTTGTTTTACATAATGGTGGATCTTCGTCGGATATTAAGAACATATGTGTGAGTCTGGAATGTCCTATTCGGCAACGGGTGTAAATGATCTGATCCCAGCGATTACTGAAATTAGAGAAGCATTTTTGCCCACAACAGGGTTGATTTCATGCTATTTGTTTTTAATGCATTGGTTCAATTCAGTTAATGTTGTAAGAGATTATAGTAGGTTTCAGATCTGAGGGTGGTATGGAGCATTTTTTAAGATCTTTAGCAGCCGTGTCTGCTTGTTCATTTCCTCTGATTCTGCAATGGCCAGATACCCAGCAAAAGTAAATATTACAATTCTGTGTCTCCAGAGCTGACAATTTGGTTAAAATCTTTACAAGGGTAGGATGGATATTTTTGAGTGATGCAAGAGCTTAAAGGCATGATTTTGAATCTGTTATTATTAAGAAATTTCTCTGTCGTGAGGTCTTAATTTGATCCAGCGCTAGAATAATAGCATTGGCCTCTGCAGTAAAACTGTAACTCTGATTGGGTATCCTTATTCCGTTTTGTGATTGATCTTACATATAATTAAGTATTAAGATAGGATACGAGAAAGAAATATACATCGAAAAAATTACACATATCAGATGTAAAATGTTCTAAACATATATAGATACTTGAAGTACAAATGAGTATCATAGGCAGCATGCTAAAACTATTAGCAGAAAATTGAGTATGCCAGCCAGGCTTCCTTCCAACTGCCCTTCTAAAAGGAACTGTCAGGCTTCCCAGACTGCTGTGAGAAGAGGTGCGATCTAAGGTCCCATACACAAGGCTTCTGATTAAAGGATCCCTTACAGAGAAAAAAAAAGAAAGACAATGTGTACATACATGTGCATATATATCCCATTTCTGAAATAAATGTTGATGCACAACTAAAATGCTGCTTTCACATACAACGCAAAGAAAATTTTCGCCTCGCATTGCCCGCGCGAGTTTAACTGCTGGATTATAAATTTGTGTTTAAACTCATGTTCGCACAAGTAACACGAACCCTCGAGTATTCAGGTGCGTACACACTGCCAGCGACATCGCGCGCGACAGCGACTCCATCCCATTCATTTTCAATGAGAGCACAGCGACTTCCAGCGACCGTTGGCGACTAGATGTGGGCGTGTCCAGCGACGCGACAAAGTTGAGACAAGTTCAACTTTATTCAAATGAAGAGCGACTAATGGAAGCGACAGCCAATAGGAGAGAAGACGGGATAGCTCACGTGATCCGTCTCTCTCTCTCTCTCTCTCAGTTCCTGAAAACATAAGTAAATATGCAATTTGATGTCAGGAAACACGTACAGTTATTGACCTTGTACAGGCATTACGATAGTTGTCAAATGCAACCATAGCAAAATACCGTATTGATTCAACAAACTGACAACTGTGGTTGTGAGTGTGTCTGTCTGCATCCCCACAAATCGACAAGGAACACCCACTACGTTTTTACTCAAAGACCAGTCTTGAGCTCTTAAAAGTGCACCTCTGATCATTACAGCACTGCAAGAACAGTGGCGGTGAGAAGCACGCCATGAGACACAGAACCATTTGAATTCAGCACAGAATTCAACATCACAATTGACTATAGTAACACCAACTGTACTTTAGGCAGAAATAGATTCATAATACATACAGGTGAAACTCGAAAAATTAGAATATCGTGCAAAAGTTCATTAATTTCAGTAATTCAACTTAAAAGGTGAAACTAATATATTATATAGACTCATTACAAGCAAAGTAAGATATTTCAAGCCTTTATTTGATATAATTTTGATGATTATGGCTTACAGCTTATGAAAACCCCAAATTCAGAATCTCAGAAAATTAGAATATTGTGAAAAGGTTCAGTATTGTAGGCTCAAAGTGTCACATTCTAATCAGCTAATTAATCCAAAACACCTGCAAAGGGTTCCTGAGCCTTTAAATGGTCTCTCAGTCTGGTTCAGTTGAATTCACAATCATGGGGAAGACTGCTGACCTGACAGTTGTGCAGAAAACCATCATTGACACCCTCCACAAGGAGGGAAAGCCTCAAAAGGTAATAGCAAAAGAAGTTGGATGTTCTCAAAGTGCTGTATCAAAGCACATTAATAGAAAGTTAAGTGGAAGGGAAAAGTGTGGAAGAAAAAGGTGCACAAGCAGCAGGGATGACCGTAGCCTGGAGAGGATTGTCAGGAAAAGGCCATTCAAATGTGTGGGGGAGCTTCACAAGGAGTGGACTGAGGCTTCAAATGTCAGTATTCCTCTTGTCAAGCCGCTCCTGAACAACAAACAACGTCAGAAGCGTCTTACCTGGGCTAAAGAAAAAAAGAACTGGTCTGTTGCTCAGTGGTCCAAAGTTCTCTTTTCTGATGAGAGCAAATTTTGCATCTCATTTGGAAACCAAGGTCCCAGAGTCTGGAGGAAGAATGGAGAGGCACACAATCCAAGATGTTTGAAGTCCAGTGTGAAGTTTCCACAGTCTGTGTTGGTTTGGGGAGCCATGTCATCGGCTGGTGTTGGTCCACTGTGCTTTATTAAGTCCAGAGTCAACGCAGCCATCTACCGGGACATTTTAGAGCACTTCATGCTTCCTTCAGCAGACAAGCTTTATGGAGATGCTGACTTCATTTTCCAGCAGGAGTTGGCACCTGCCCACACTGCCAAAAGTACCAAAACCTGGTTCAATGACCACGGTATTACTGTGCTTGATTGGCCAGCAAACTCGCCTGACCTGAACCCCATAGAGAATCTATGGGGCATTGCCAAGAGAAAGATGAGAGACATGAGACCAAACAATGCAGAAGAGCTGAAGGCCGCTATTGAAGCATCTTGGTCTTCCATAACACCTCAGCAGTGCCACAGGCTGATAGCATCCATGCCACGCCGCATTGAGGCAGTAATTAATGCAAAATGGGCCCAAACCAAGTACTGAGTACATTTGGATGATTATACTTTTCAGAGGGCCGACATTTCTGTATTTAAAATCCTTTTTTTTTATTGAGTTCATGTAATATTCAAATTTTCTGAGATTCTGAATTTGGGGTTTTCATAAGCTGTAAGCCATAATCATAAAAATTATATCAAATAAAGGCTTGAAACATCTTACTTTGTTTGTAATGAGTCTATATAATATATCAGTTTCACCTTTTAAGTTGAATTACTGAAATTAATGAACTTTTGCACGATATTCTAATTTTTCGAGTTTCACCTGTATTATCATACTTTATCACTACTTAAGCTCTATTAAATTTGTCATAGGCTACATTAGGGGAGTGGGGGAATATATAAAATTTGTGCCAGATGAATGGGACAAAAGTTTTTCAGGAAATGTATAAATTCAAATATATATATAAAAAAAAAAAATAATTGTAAAACAATATAGAGTCAAGCAATTTCATATTATTTAATAAAAGGTTAGGTCATAGAATTATGTTTTTAAATTGGGTTTCTTCACTAAATAAAATCTTTTTCATGATGGAACCTCAAGTCTCAAGGAAGATGTTTGTCACTATATGATCCTTGAGCAATAACGGAAAGATGGATGAAAGGCTAATTCTTCTTGTTAGAAATTTTCCAGTGCTCTATGATATATATGTCTCTTCCCACGTACAAGGACATTTTTAAGAAAAATACTGCGTGGAAAGGTGTATCTGAGATCGCGGGGATTTTATGGACCCAGACCAGTGGCGGCTGCTGGTCTTTCAAAGAGGGGAAGCTCATTTTCGACCTACATTATAAACTTATTTACCCTATTTTTTGCACTAAATCAATCTTAGGTGTTGATCTGCCCTGCTGTTTAATTCTAATTTTTTCCTCGTAAGGAAGACTTTCAAATGGCTTCGCCAAAATCAGGTCGACAATATTAGCACCGTCTGCCATCGTGCGCAGTTTCACCCGTACGACGCTAGCCTAGCCTACCGTATGAATGAATGAACGAACGAACGAACGAACGAACGAACGAACGCTCTAAAACAAAATATATTAAACTTGGTAAAACTGAAACAAGGAATGTGGTGTATAATTGTGTGAAATGTATTATGCAAATTGACTAGCAATTTCGCCAAACAAATATAAAGAAATAGGTTGCAGCAGTTTGTCTTTCGACTACACTTGAGAAATCCACGATGGGACTGAGCGCGAAATAGCTTCAGTGACTTCTTATAGTGCAGATTCGCTGTCAATCAAAAGGAGATGCAGTCTTTCGACAGATCCTCCAATCATCACGCGGAAGCCCGGAGTCCGGGCCGGTCCACTCCTCATTCACCCCCAGAGACGCTGAGCGTCCGTGGGCGGGACATAATCGCAGCATTTATCCAATGACCGTCTATTTTCGGAGCACTGAAAAAAACTGTTCATAGCAGCCCCATTGAAGTCAATGGACGCTCGGCTTCAACAGGGAAATGCACTGACGCTACGGGAATGTATGAGAAGTAAATCGAGTCAGCCGACCTGCTATATGTAATGTAGCTGATTCTGAACGAACTCGTCTTCGAGATGAACGTGTTCTACCGCATTTTTAGTCAATTTTAACTTTCCTCACTTTCATCCAAGCGATGTCTTTTTTCGTCCGGTCTCTGTACATGAATGACATTGAGTCATACAATTCCGGGGTGCCCACACACCGCTACAAAATATTTTTCATCCATTTTTCCTGATTTTTTCTGCTACTACGTCAGTGACATCTGGACAATATTAATGCTGACAGGCTTTTGCGACAACGCGTCATGCGGATTTTTGCTTGATTTAAAAAATTTGAACTCAAGCAAATAAGTGAATAAAGCGATTTTGCGTGTTCGAGTCACCCCATTCGCTTCATTCGCGCCGCCTGCCGCGAATTCGTGTCTATTCGCTTCTTAGCATTGAATTTGAATGTAATCGCGATGCGCGAAACGCTCGCTTCACATTGTATGTGAACGCACCATAAGGCAAAGGGCCCATAAACATTTTACAACGTGACTTGAACGTAGTCTCTCTCAGTGTCATAATGTAATTCACACATTTACCAAACTTTATTCTTCACCTTATCTGAAAATAAAATTTAAGGGAACAGTTGACACTTTTATAATACTTTAAATGGAAGCATCAGGTCCACTCTGAAGCATCACAGTGACAATGGTCATTTAATTTAATAATAATGATTTAAACATATTTTGCCAGGTTTCACGCATTTCTCCAATTTGAACCATTTTGTTATAGAGTGAATCTATTCTAGACAAAGCTATTGGTCACTGGGCAAAAGGGATAAAAAAAGCACCTTGATGGATTACATTCACATGCCTGTTTCTTCAAAAAAGGTTTTTGCATTTTAAAAAAATATATAAATTACACATCAATTGTTCAAAAGTTTGTTGGAGCTGATAACAGATTTCCCAATGAGTTATATTCTACTGTGCTTTTTGCAGATACTCTGTAATGGTGTGTGTGTGTGTGTGTGTGTGTGTGTGTGTGTGTGTGTGTGTGTGTGTGTGTGTGTGTGTGTGTGTGGCCCTGCGATGGACTGGCGACCTGTCCAGGGTGTCCCCCGCCTTTCGCCCAATGTTAGCTGGGATAGGCTCCAGCCCCCCGCGACCCTGTACACAGGATAAGCGGTTGACGATGGATGGATGGATGGATATAAATTACACATCAATTGTTCAAAAGTTTGTTGGAGCTGATAACAGATTTCCCAATGAGTTATATTCTACTGTGCTTTTTGCAGATACTCTGTAATGGTGTGTGTGTGTGTGTGTGTGTGTGTGTGTGTGTGTGTGTGTGTGTGTGTGTGTGTGTGTGTGTGTGTGTGTGTGTGTGTGTGTGTGTGTGTGTGTGTGTGTGTGTGTATGTTTATAGGGACAAGAAAAATTATCAAAGTTTATATTTCTCTTGCAACTATTCTGGTTTTTCATCTGTGTACAAGTGTAAAATGACATGCAAAGCAAAAACGACCCTCTTAGTAAATCACAGAAACACAGAGGAAATGCCACAGACACATAACTCATTTGCTGAATATTTTCAGCAAATATTTAAAAACAAATATATATATATATATATATATATATATATATATATATATATATATATATATATATATATATATATATATATTTTGAATATGTAATATTTTGAATTTGGAATATTAAAAGACATTGGGACTCTATTTGCAGGCCTAATGCAATGTTTATATAGCAAAACCACTGACACAGATCTTTCTCTTGTTCAAGCATTGGACTAACTGTAGGCTAAACCAAAACAGAGTTGTCTAACAGTGCCAAGGCAGCAGTTCTCAGAGACTGCAGCTTGGTGAAAAAACAGCGTGGCTCTTTGCCAGCAGTGCTATGGCTCATTTTCAATTCTCTTTGAAGGTGATTATCACCATTGTCTCTTCCCCTCCTCCCAATTCCATCCCATTCCCCTTCATATGTAGATAAAGATTTACACACATTGACATCCATGTTCTGTACACAAACAGCCATGTAAAAAAGAGGGACTAAATTAAACCCCCTTACACTGACCTCTTCGTGGTCTATGTAGTCAAAAGCCTGCCGTTAATCTAAAATTATTGCACAAATTTTGTGTTAACCAAGTGACAAAACATTAACCCAAATTAACCCAAAATGCTACAGAGCTAAATCACAATATTGCACAGAAAGTGCAGATCACTCTAAAACAACACCCTCTGCTGTTCTGTTGGGAAAGTGAATTATTTCCCCTCACCAGGTGAGATTCTAGTAGTCATTTACCAAGGAAATATCACTGCTTTAGTGTCGGATATTTGCCTACATCAATTTCATAATAAGCAGCAGTACTTTTATATTATTAATATTCTACACCATCACAAGTCATTCCCAGTAGTGTAGGCTGAAAGATTTGAACAAAAAAACCTAATTGAATAATTAAAAAAAATATTGCAAATGCGATTTGAACCTCGGTGTGATTATTAATATAAACAAATACTAGTATGTGTTTCCTCTTATCTAAAATTAAGTCAAGGGCAAGCATGCTGTATTGCAAATAGAAATACTGTTCAAGAAAGGATGTTCACTCTTGAGTCCTCTTAAAAAGAACCAGACTAAATAAATAAAAAATAGTGAAACACAGAGAGTGAAAAAACAGATTCACATCACCTTCACATTGTATCTGTTCAATGTGTACCTGTTTTTACCCACTTTGTGATAGGATCTCAGTCCACTTTTCACCATTATATTTTGGAACCCAATAAGGCGGCATAATTGCGAATTTATTATGGTAATAAATTATTTATATTATTATTACAGCATATTTATGTACAGTACTAAAGTCATGTACTAATTTACACTTGCATGCGCCATAGCCATGCGTTTCCGATTAAACCCTTCAGCCTTTATTTTGGAGGAAGCTTTTTATTTATAACACTGAAGGAATATGCTTTTTGTAATTGGGTTGACAATGGCCTTTTACTGCAGAGAAATGCTCTCATTGACACTTCTGTCCACAAAAACCTTGTGTTATGGGGTTAATTTAGATTTGGATAGAACGTTTTGCGGTCAAGCATATTTGATCTAAGAAAATTTGCAATTAGTGAATCTACAGTGCTGTAAATATTACACGCTAAACTCATAAGCCTCATGCGTGCTTTGAGTATGTGTAATACACTGAAGAGAACGGTCCTGCGCACATACAGTAAGCACAGAAAGCAGTGCATGCTGCAGACTATTTATTTCATTAGATCACAGCCCTTATGGTTTGATAATCGCACTACATCATTTTGTGATTTTTATTTTTATTGATTAATTGTTCAGACCTACATTAGTGACAAAGTTTATTGTAGCTAAAGTTCCTATTGGCAGATCGCTATTTCTTTTCCACAAGGTTCGCCAGAAATAGTGCCAAATACCCTGTACTCTTCCACAGAGCCTGCAACATGTGTGCCAACCAGCATGCCAAATGCAGATCAGGGTATCAGATATCACATCGACAGTGCTAATCTTTAGTGCTCTGCTCAGAGTGAAGTCCATCTCACTCCAATGGTAATTGGTAGATCCATAGGGTCCCATAATAATATGCAATAATAGCTGTGGAAAAGCACTTCACTTACAGCACATTCTGGATGCAAATGATGCACAACTTTGACTCACACAGGTTAAAATTCTAGTCTTGAGTCCATTTAATCTCAGAGTGAAGTCCAATAACATTCATGTATGGCAAGGAGTAAAAAATGTGGTCCTTCAATGTTTTGGTTAAAAATGGAAAAATGGTGATCCACCTGTTATTAGACAAACCACATTCAGTACAAAATGAGTAGTTAATGGACTATGAATAGCGCACATTAAATAAAACCATGTTCAGCTATCAACCTAAAGAGAAAAAAGGGTAAACACGGTGCTAAACTGCACATTTGCCCTACTTAGTACTCATGTTTTTCCCATTCCGCAGAAACAATGACACAAATAAACATTAACGCTTGTTAATTACTTTTGAGCAAATAAAATCTGTTGATTTTGTGCAAAATATTTGGAATTTTCTATTGCAATAACGGAGTCCACTGAGCCTAATTATATCCAAATCTGCATTCAAAAAGAAAACAAAATACTGTTAGATTGGATTAATTGTTATCTGTCCTTCCAAACCATAGGTATACGTGATGCCACTTATTTTCTTTTCGATCTGATACCAATAATTTCAAGTCCAATATCGTCGATAACAATAAAAAAAAAAAAACTCTTGGGATTTAATGGGTAATTTAAATGTCTTTTTTTTCTTCACATTTGTGAGTCTAAACAGAAAATTATTAGACTTCTATTTTGTTTAACCTTACAAAAATTAACCATGGGTTCACTACAGTAACTATAGTTTAACCATGTTATATAGTTAAACCATAGTTACCACACAATTAACCATGGTTACTACTATGATATTACTGTAGTAAAACCATGGTTACTTATTTTTTATTTTTTTATAATTTATTTACAACAACAATTACCCACAAACTCATAAGAAATATCACCTTTAGATATGTTGTTAATTTAGTGTGAATTTACCCCAGAAGTGGTTTCTCTGATTTTCTACATTTATTATTTATGCATTTGGCTGACACTTCTATTCAAAGCAACTTACAGTGCACTTATTACAGGGACAATCCCCCCCGGAGCAACCTGGAGTTAAGTGCCTTGCTCAAGGACACAATGGTGGTGGCTGTGGGGATCGAACCAGTGACCTTCTTATTAACAGTTATGTGCTTTAGCCCACTACGCCACCACTCTATTTTCGCTTGTCTGCTTGTGCCTTTCAGCATTACCAGTCTACTTTAAGATTCACAGGAAAAGATGTCTGTGGTCAAAATGTCAACATGGTTTCAACACTCAAATGATTTTTAGGAGGAACAATAAATGCACTCAGACAGAGCAACCATGGATGTGCTACATAACACAAAAGTAATTCATGTTTTATGGAAATATTGCATAATGGGATGCAATATTGAATGAATATATGAATATGGGATCAATATATGGACAATTTTGAAGATGTTCTAGAAGTCTATGTTTAGCATCACACTTTGCTCATCCCATCATGCATAATTCTTGGGATGATTGTCTGCCCTTAAAGCACAAAACTGATCCACTTTCTGACCATGCAAATCCAAACGTAAGTGAGCCAAAACGAATCTACGATCCAGAATGGACATTCAGTATAGTCGCTGCTGCAGATGCATGTCGTTGAGAGCATGTCTCAACATGCAAACACAAGGGTGGTGGTGAGAGGGGTGGAGGCTGCAGAATAACCGTGTCAGCGGTTTTTTTTTGCGCTGCTACTTGAATTGAGAGTAACGTGCACCAACAATGATCATCAATTCTAGACCAAACTACTGATGTAAAACAAGACTGAGAGTGACTATGTGCGGACGTTCTATTTTGTCTCTAGGATACTTTTGTCATTCAAATGCATGTGCGATGCACGCGCTGCTATAAACATCATGAGCCATAGCTGTATGTTTCACGATGTCTTCTTCATCCTCAATAACAGTCCCACTGTCATCCAACAATAACAGTTGGATCATTCCAACACTTTGTGCAAAAAAGGAGAGGATGGAGTAGCATAGATTTGTTAGAAGCAGTGGCCACAATGAGAGCGTTTCTATGCACAAAACTGGCCGTTTAAATGCGCGTGGTTGTGTTGTTTACCATCCCTCGCGCTACGGATTCCGTAGTACGGAACCGGTTAGCGCTCACTCTACTAAATCTGTTTAGATAGCGTGGTAGCAAGCAATCTCTCGCTGATTCAATCATTCAATGACACAAACGTACTGAATATACATTTTCATAAGAAGTAAAAAATAGCAGTTCTTTGGAGATGTATAAGGACTAGACAATTCACGTCAGTCGGTACATTACACATCCCGAGTAACCTAGCTATCAGATATTATTATTATTATTGATTAAAATGTATAATCTGTCCAGTAGAATACAGCTAATTTGTAGCATACAAAAATCAACTTTATGTTGAGTTGTGAAATACAATAAAAAGCAGAGTTAATCCAGCTAAATAGAAACGAACGCGCTAATTAGGAGGATGGCGTCTTCGATCCCATTAACCCCCATTCTATCCCGCACAACTCATTTACAGTACTGGCCAATATTGCCGACAGCGCTTACCAGATTGAGTTCTTTATTTTGAGCTGCAGTGCATTCGCTTCAGTCCCCTGCAATCCTGGAACCACGGAAGGCAGTGCTGCTACTCCAGGGCCAGGCTGCTGCTGATCTTCAGCCATCACGATGCGCTTCAGGAGGGACGGGGATGGGGATCTAACAAGTAGGCCTTAACCTGAACCTCGAAAATGCAGCTTTCTCACGAAAAAAGTACATCACGGTTATCGCCTGTTGACTTCACGGACAAATCGGACTCGGCTCTAATAGATAACGGTTGCAATTCATGGTTTGTTGTTGCGGTTCAGGTCCCTGCATGTGCATAAGAAGAAGCAAGCACAAACGGGCGCTGGGGAACACTTCGAGTTGCTGCAGGTTCAGACACACTACCTACTATCTCACTGGCGACCACTGGTGAAGCTTCTAGGTATGCGCATGCGCACTGCGCAATCAGCGGAAACCACACGAGAGCTGCAAGTGCTGTATTTATACGTCTTCAGCTAGTTTGCAATCATCATTCCGCACCTCATTAAAAAAAAGTATCACTGTTTGTTTTGTTTTTGTTTTTGAAATGATAGCAAACGAGGTTTGTTGAGGTTCTAACTAATAGAGTATATTGTTTTTAAATTGGGAGACTGGATTGGATGTAATGCATGTGTTAAAACTGCTGCAAACCATTTCAAAATAACTGCTTCAGAAAAGTATGCACAATTTCTGTTAATTACATTTTGCATATAACATCACAAGTAGTCTATAAACAAATGAATCTCCATTGTGATTGTTCAGTCCACTTGAGCACACTTTTAACATTGTTCATGTCAAATCTATTCGTCCCACTTAAGAAAAACAAGTTTTTTATAGGGGCCTTTAGCCCCTTTCACGAATTGAGCGGTTATTAAAAAACATTTGATAACCCTGAGCAAAAAAAAGTTTTTTTGTAAAATAAAAAAATAAATAAAAAAGAATATATTTTACAAGCTACAAAATTGTAAATGATAAGTATTTTGTCTAATATATATATAGAGAGAGAGATAGATAGATAGATAGATAGATAGATAGATAGATAGATAGATAGATAGATAGATAGATAAGCTACAAAACTGAAAATGATGTGTTTTGTCTAATATATACATATATATATATATATATATATATATATATATATATATATATATATATATATATATATATATACACACACACACATTTACATATACATTTAGTCACATGCTTTATTTGTTATTCGATTATTCACTTGTTTATGTTATGTTAGGCTATATCAGATTCATTGGTTCGTTGCTCTATTTATATCCCCTGGACTGTCTCTAAATAAATAAATAAATAAAAAACTTTTTACATATACAGGTTATCGATTTAATCGGTTTCTGATTAAATATCCACATAAATACACATCTGATGTTAAATCAACGCGATGTCTAATCTCAATATAGACAGTTCTTTTACGTCTCGATCGTAATCAGACATCAATTTCAGAGTCCAAAAAAGGCTGAAAATGAATAGCTGTGACCTGGCAGAGCAATAGATTAAATGAGTGTTTTAAATGAGCAAAAGTAATTAGAAGTTTGAATTCTGATGACAATGACAGATTCATTATTCAAATAATGTAACTATTTTGCTATATAGGCTACAGTAGTAATATATTACTAACACATTGTAATAGGCTAAGATATATTGCTATGAATTATTACAAGAATACTAATACTTTTTTCTCTTTAACTCGAAAAAAGCCGTTGAAAAAGCCTCACACTGCTGGCTCAGAAAGGCCTTCCAGACCCAGATCTCAGAACAGGCCTTCTCCTGTCCCTTCAAAGAAACCACCTCAAGTGGACCTTTTAGCCAAAGAAGACAAATACAAGTATGTATGGGTTTATTACAAATACAGTATGCACACATGGCAAAATATATAAAATTATTTCTAACTAAGTATGTAATACATAACTGATTGCAGCTCTGCTATTTTTTAAACATCTCAATGCAGAGCTAGAAGCAAAAACAGCAGAACTTGTTTGGCAAGCAGAAAAAGTAATAGTAAGACAATGGAATGTGGGGGAAAAACAATTAATGAATTAAATTAAAAAATAAATATCTGAAAGAGAGAAACATGTACGGTTTCTTTTATGTGTATGCAAAGTTTACGGCATATTTTTGATGTTGCATCAAACCCATGTACTGACTGTATATGTTTTTGACAATGGTTTTCAGAGGGATCAAAATGAGGTGCTCTCAAAGCCAATCTCTTCCTGCCTCTCAATTGATGTTGACTCTGAATTTGTTTCTGGGTAAGGGGCTCTAATAAGTTCAATGACTGCCTTTTTTATTGACTAGAATATTTAAAACATCAGCATAATCAACATAATTTGCTGTCTGCCAGCATAACTTTATGTCTGTCTTATTAGGAACGTAGATCTAAAACAAGAACCCATTTCAAAGCAGCCCACCACAAAGGTAAACAACATACCAATCAAAAATCAATCAGTGCAAAGTGCACCCCATTAGTTACAGAAACCCATTTCTGTTTTGATATGTAGGCAACGAGAAATAAGAAGTCTGCAAACAAGCCAGGCTCTGTAAGCAAAACGATTTTCCAGTAAATCTATTATTTTTTTTATTTAATTAAAAGCTTTATGTAAGGCACGTAATGAGTTGGCTTTGAGTTTGTCTTTTAAATGTTTGCGTAGTGTCAACAGTTTTTTTTTCTTTTTGTAGAAAAGCATCGCAGACTGTGGTTGAGGATGTTGCCATTCCTGAGGACTTTGGGGATTTCTCACTAGCTAAGACAATTAGCCTAATTGAGGACAGAGTTAGTGATGATGTTATGGAGGAACACTTGCAGGATGACATCATGCCAGTTGCTGGGGATGAGATGGGTGCAGGTAGGTTAAAGAGGCCAACTTCAATGCTACTGTATCATGATATTTGCATTGTGGATTATACATTAATTTAACATGTCACTATTGTAATCTTAGAGTACTATCAAGATAACTTTGCGGATGCTGTCTTCTTTGACAAATTAAACACTGAAGAGATGGTGGAGGTTTATACTAAATCCTGCTCCTTTCTATAGACTTTGTTGCTCCCCTTAAGCCAAGGAAAAGGGCACCGCCCAGCCTTGGTTAAATTGTAACACCCGCTCTCTTAGACAAGAGTGTTGTAAGGCTGAGCAAAAGTGTAAAAGAGACTCCAAACTCCAAGTCTCATATGAATGTTTAACTGCATGCTTAAAGTGTTACCAAAAGTCAGTAAAAGAGGCCAAGTCTAAATTTCTCTCTGCTGTTTAAGTCAATTAACTAAATCCCTTGGCAGCTTCTTCTCTTGTTCCATCATGGGAAACCTGAGAACTTTTTAAATTTTTTTGATAATAAAGTCTTGGAGATCAAGGCTTCCATTAAGCAATCATCATATGTTCCCCCTTTGATTTGTTCACCAACAGATTCACTAACTTTTTTTCATCCAGTTACCTCTGCTCAGCTAGCAGATATTGTTTCCAAGGCTTCCAGCTGTGAGTCAGATGTCATCTCAACTCGTCTTTTCAAGGAAGTGTTTGTAACCTTGAGCCCGGCTATAACAGCCATTATTTATAGTTCTCTAGCAAATGGAGTTGTACCTGCTAGCTTTAATTGTTCACCATTCACTTGCATTGAAAGGACCTGCAGAGCTAAAATATTCTTCTAAAAATGTTCATTTGTGTTCTGCAGAAGAAAGTCATACACATCTAGGATGGCATGAGAATTTACATTCTTGGTGAATTATTCCTTTAAAGCATCACTCATAAACATAATCATTTCATGTTTCCAGAGGCTCAAATCAGGCTTTTGAAGACAAAATTTGAATGTTAGCAGTTTGAGATGTGTTAAAGGTTGACAGGTCATGTTACACTTGTTATAACCCTTTTTAATTTGTCTTAAAGGATAATGAAAACAGTAATTTAAACAGCAAAGTAAAGGACATGGAGGAGCAATGGACAAGACTACAAATGGCCACAAATGGCCAGCAGATGCTGACTGAGAAGCAAAGGGCTTTTGCTGAAGAATCCAGTAGAAAGTGTGAGGGTGTTGTGTGGCAGCACTGCATAAGGTTTATTCAAAATTTTGTGCATCTGAACCCATTTTCTATTCCACAATTCCTGTTAATTAGAGCTGTGCCCAGATCCAGAGCTTTGGCATCTCTGGCATGAGCCCTTTAACCTGATTTGCCCTCTGTGTGTAAAGTGAGACTATGCCACAGCTGCTCAGAGAGCAGAGCACACTGCACTTAGCCTTCTGGGACAGATATCTTTGGAACGCAAAGATCTTCCCCTTATGACAGGGACATGGAAACTGAATAAGTATAGAGAATAGTATAGTCAAATAAAATGTCATATCAGAATGGGCCATATCACGTCATCTTACTTCAAAGTGATGTTTGGGGTGGAGTGACTTTAAAAAAGTCTACCCCTGTCCACAATCCAACTTTTTAAACAAATACCCCATTCATTCTTCATTTGGACATCTGCAATGTGTAAGCACATTTTGTACAGTGTTTTTATTTTAAGTAAACTTCTGATAAAGCCCAATTTCCTGAGGACGTAATTGTCCGTCTTTGTAAATCCTAGGAGTTGGAAGGCATGAAGAGGGCCCATAAGCAGGCAGCCAGCACCCACAGTGCTACAGAGGTGCGGTTGAATAGAGCTCTTGAGGAGGTTGAGAAGACCAAAGCTCAACTTAAACTCAAAGAAATAAGGTAATGTGAGCTTGAATAAACCTTTGCTTCATTCAGTGAGTGATCCAACCACCCGTGTATAATGGAGCGTTTTGATCTGTAACAAAATCTTTAGCAATCTTTGTTGTACTGCAACTCTTCTTGATGTAATTAGCAACCCATAATGTGATCGGGATGTAATAGTTGCATAATTGGTACAATTCTCTTTACTGTACTTTGAATTAAGACTAAATCTATTTATGGTCAGATGTTTTATCTGCTGCTCATTGCTTAGCCTATTATTGTACTGGTTTGTAATATTTCAGATTTACTGTAAATAAGAAATGTTGCTTATGAAAAAATTTTTTTACTACAGACTAAAATAAAGTAAGGGTCTATCTTAGCAGGTGAACTAGGTCAAAATTTATTTAATCATATTAAGGTCTTAAGTATTTCATATTGATAATGCATTTTTGTCTGACTTCATTTCTTTTTCACCGTAAGGATTCAGCAAAGGAGCAGCAAAGAACTGAACACTTACAAGCTGAGAACAGAAAACTGGAAAGACAAAAGGCTGAGCTCATCACAGGTTTTAAGTAACTGAAGCTAATAGATTTTTAAAAAGACAGAAGGCAAGAAAAAAATCAGTCTTTTAACAATAACTCTAAAATATCATTCTCAATTACAATAATATCATACCTAAGCAATGGCACTTTCTTTAAAGCGTTTAATGTTTGTACTGTTATTTTAACAGATGCATTTCGAAGCTGCCAAAACGTTGTCCTTTATCAAAGAGGAGTTCATGTAATCTTTGGATTGGGGGAATAACCGTGTCTCATAGTTTTTTAGATTGTACAGCTTGTACAAAACTTTAAAAGTACAAAACTTTGTACAGACGAAGTGTTAAGTGCTCACTGAGTTGTTGATCTACGGTTGAACTGGATGAATTTGGTTCTATTAGCTCTGCCACATTTCTTCAGATAAGATTCATGATTGCCATCTAGTGGTGAATACCAAATATATTTCAAAATACACTGAAATTAGGTTTTATAATTTAATCAATTGAGATTTTTTTTTACATACAGCGTATACAAAGAACAAAACAAAAAAAAATCCCATTCTTGTCAGTAAATAGTTGCATTACCCAGGATAAGTTTCCATCCCACTCTTCAACAGATACTCATGTATTAGTAGTCCACTGCAGGAATTGTGACCATTCTGGTGAACTCCTCATAGTGAATACGTCCATCAGGTCCTACATTAGCCTCCTTAAAAAGCTCATCCACTGAAAAAACAAACAAACATAAAGAACAACACATTTCATTCTGTCTTATAGGGTTTTCAATTTTAAACACAGTTGCCCAATTTCATGTCACAATAGCGAATCTTAGAATATATAAACATAAATCCAGAAGCTAAATCTTAATACCCTCTTTATCAGTGAGCTTTTCTCCCAGGCCAGTGAGTTTGGCCCGCAGCTCAGAATCCAGAATGTAGCCCTTCTTGTGTTTGTCCGTCATACGCATAGCCTCCAGAATTTCAGTCTTAGGATCCTCCTGCTGTATCTGTCTGTGCATCATGGTTAGAAACATGGAAAAGTCCAGCGCCCCTGTCTTTTCTGTGTTGAGGATACAGCATATAAGATGTCAAATTAAACAAGGCAAAGAATACATTCAGACCACAAAATAAATAAGAGTATTCAAACCCCCCAGATTGTGTTATGTTTGATTCCAGTATCTCAAAGGGCCCTTACACTGTCCCTACAATCATATATGGCCTGTCTAGTGATCTGAATGTTGAGAATTTTTAGTTTTTTAAACAGCACTAGTCCAAATTAGCCACAGGTGACACATGACAAAGTATGGAAGAGCACACACAGCAAGAAATGATATGGAAAGGTTTGATGCAGATCAACAGTAGTAGATAATTCATATTCAAAACTGTATGTAATGTTTATTTTGATTTCTATCAAAATGTTACCTATTTTGTGGACTTGCAGATGTCTGTCCACTTCACTGTAAGTGGGACTTGTACCCAGGCAGCGCATGACCGTGATAAGGTCTTTGGCATCAATCTTTCCCTTTCGCTTCTTATCATAAAGGGAGAAACATTCTTTGAACTCTGCATGGGGACAAGAAAATAATTCAGTAAATTTGCATCCATATATTACATGCACTCACACAAGTAACTGTTTCAAAGACTATAATTGAAAAATTGAGTAATAAATTCAAAAACAGTAAACTTCCTAAACTCTAAAATGTACAATTGTAATTTTTTTTATTATTGCCGATAACATAAATCACATGTACTGTACATGTACTGTTTCAAAATAGATTTCAAAGTTTAAAATGTTTTTTTGCATTACTTTCCTATGTTCATGAACTACAAAGCTTATAGCACACGTGTTAATGGCGCAATATAGCAGAATAACAGCTCACCATCAATCTGAGTTTGTGATAAGAATTTTGCCTGTAAAGCAAGATTAAAAAGTAGGTTAGTTGAAAAATAAATAATGTGATTTAAACTTTTTTTCAGAAAAGTAGCATCAAACTTACCATGGCTGTACACCCGTTTAAGCTGTTCAAGGAAAGTGTCACTCCCTCTGGATTACCTGTAGGATCTAAAGTCCATTGCAGTGCTGACGTAATTGATATCCTTGTTGTCATAGGAACATTGATATAGGATTCCACCTCTCATATTATCCTGTCTGCCACAGTAGGTGCAGCTCATGACTGTCACACTGGAGGTCTCAAATAAAGGCCTTTTCAGTGAGTAAAAACAAGTGTCAACTTTATTTGGATGTAGGAAGTACATAAAAGTAACAATATTTCAATACAGACACACATTTTTGTAATTCAATGCAAACATTTTTTATTACAAATTACAAACATGGTATTGTGCAGTAGCTAGTTTGTCTCCATTCAACTCCATATTAACACTGAAACTTTAAAGGATTAGTTCACCCAAAAATAAACATTCTCTCATTATTTGCTCACCCTCTTGCCATCTAATACAAATAAAGATTTTTAGAAGAATATTTCAGTTCTGCAGGTCCTCCCAAGTGAAGCTCTAAAAAGGCATTTAAAGGCAGCATAAAAGTAATCCATAAGACTCCAGTGGTTAAATCCATGTCTTCAGAAGCCTTTTGATAGGTGTGAAATGAGAAATAGATCAATATTAAAACCCTTTTTACGATAAATTCTCCTCCCTGCCCAGTAGTTGCAGAAGAATGCAACTCACCAATAACAAAAGAAGAATGTCAATGTGGATATTTAGTTAAAAAAAAAGGACTTAAATATTGATCTGTTTCTCAACTACATCTATCATATCACTTCTGAAGACATGGATTTATCCACTGGAGTCTTATGTATTACTTGTATGCTGCCTTTATGTGCTTTTGGAGCTTCTTTATGTGCTTTTGGAGCTTCAGCTCTGTAGGTCTATACAATGCAAGTGAAATATTGAAATATTCTTCTAAAAATCTTTGTTTGTGTTCAGCAGAAGAAATAAAGTCAAACACATCTATGGCATGAGGGTGAGTAAATGATGAGAGAACTTAAATTTGTGGGTGAACTATCCCTTTAAGTTTGTTAAATGAGTCTCTTTCAATTCAAGTACAGTAATTTCAGTTTCAGTAAATGTATCAGCAATAAACTTGGTCAAAGAAAAACAATAACTTTTAGGTGAAGTTACCATTATCAATTAAATATTGATAAAAATTAGTTTAAATATGAAATCTAAGTAATTGCTGTATTTTAACTGCCTTTGATATGTAAGGTGTAAAAGGACCAAGGCTCAGGAACATAGATGATCCCGGGATACTTTTTGCGCAAAACTTTGTCATTCCACAGATATGCGACCCAAATCAGCACTAATCCGAGAGTAATGACGAAGTTATAGAAGAGGAAACGTCCATTGCTGTCTAACGTGAACCCCATCCGCCTCTGACGCATCACAGTGGCAACCATGGCAAAAAAGGTGAAGATATACAGGACGAAGATCTGCCCCTCAGTAATCAGATACCTGAAACATATCAGACCATTCACCATTAAAATGTTTGTACTTACATGCATTTAATTTCTGCGCTTGTGTTGATGTATTGAAGAATCTTAGGATTCAGTTTTGAAATCAAAAGAGACCATATATCAGTGACAGAAACAATTGCAACAAATCAATAATACAACTGTCAACATGACATTGAAATTGAAACTTTAATATGCATTGTTTGTTTTTTTGTACATAATTCATGAGGGCACATTATTCTTAAAAAAAAAATAAAAAATCTACTTTCACCGGTCTCTTGCCTTCCTCTTTACTTGTACTTCTGCAATTGTACTGAGCAATTTGAAACTTTTTTTATTGCAACACTTCTCTTATTATTGCCTCATTTGAATGAATTGCTTTTGCTGTATTCCTCATTTGCAAGTCACTTTAGATAAAAGCATATGCTATATGAATCAAAGTTAATATAAAAAGAAAATGTCATCAAAATGTTTCGCCTATAAAACAATGTTCCTTTTGGGTGATGTTACCAATCCCCCTTAATTTCAACACTTCCCCAACACATTCTGGTATGTAAGACCCTCTTTTTACAATACAATCAATTCCTAGTACATAAAATTAAG
Organism: Xyrauchen texanus; assembly: GCF_025860055.1. Taxonomy (NCBI): domain Eukaryota; kingdom Metazoa; phylum Chordata; class Actinopteri; order Cypriniformes; family Catostomidae; genus Xyrauchen; species Xyrauchen texanus. The sequence goes on along the minus strand of NC_068277.1, from coordinate 32,767,895 downwards.
TCCTACAATAAAAAAAAATATTTTGTTTAAATACTCTGTATTTCTTGTTGGATATTCATCACAATACTGCAGAAAATGGGCTGTGAATGTTGCTTCATATTGACTTTAAACCCAATGCATACAACTGACAATGACAATGTTAATTCTGTTGACAGTGGATAAAGAATACCACGAAAATATAAGGAATCAGATGTTTAATTACCAATAATAGACTGTGCTGGGACCAAGAAGCAGCCAACCTGAGAGAGGCATCTTCTCATCTTTACCTTGTGTAAAGCAGCCAGTGAAATACAGGAAGAGGATGAGGAAGAATGGGACATACCTATAAGGAGGGAGAATATTGTAAATCCTTAAAGCACGATAGAAATGGGGGTGATAGGAGAAACATCTGGATGGAGATACAGATACTTACCACATGCAATGCCCTAAGTGCTCATCATAGTAATACAGAAGCTCAAAGGAATCAATCTGAAAAATATACATGATTAGTTGCCTTTATGACTGAAACCACTACATATTCAGAAATAGCTAGGATTTAGTTTCTTCAGATAACATAATCTGGTTGATGTGTAGATTAAACTACCAGTGAGGTAGGCTTTAGATCCTTGATAATGGGATTCTCTCTGACAGAAAGGTGAAGCTGGTATCCACTGAGGATGAGACGATGATTAATTGAGTCTCCCACCAGGTGTATGCTGGCTCCCATGACAAAAGTGATGATGCTGAGGTAAACAGCTGAGCGAGGCAGGGCTGTGGGACTCCTCTCGATCAGCTAAATCAGGTTACAAACATCAGTCATGTTTAGATGAACAACAGTATATTTGTCATGTTTTATCTCAAATTAAAGTATATATATATATATATATATATATTTAAGCAATATCACACGAGCAAGAGTGCTATATGGCCCTACATCAGCACTGTTTTGATTTGGATGCAGGCCGAGTGCCATAGGTAATCACAGCAGTGCTGATGTAGGGCCATATCGCATGATTGCGAGTGTGATATTGCTTATATACAACAGTTCAATGAACAAGTACATTAAATTTTTTTTGGAAAAACCAAGTATGGCCATAAAAACGCATTTGTGCATGGAAGTACTTTCTTACGCAACGAATCAGAATCTGCCATTGCTGGTTCAAAACAAATGATGCTTCCAAGCCTCTGTTAATAATTCAAAAAGTTCTTCTGAAATAGTATCACGGCTTGTGCTGTTTCTAACAAGTCGTTGGATGTGTGTGTGTGAGAGAGAGATGGAGCGTGTGCAATCACCTGTTGCCACTCAGAGATGCAGTCAGCTTTTTTAGTGGAAAATATACGTCCAAACGGGGGTATTCCTCTCTATTTCGCGGTAGCCAGTGCACAAGAATCATTCACTATAGAAACAGCGATGTCCTCCGCCATTTTAAACAGTATGTATCCAATGTGGAAACTCTGATAAAAGGTAAGCACTTAAGTTCTGTAATAAATCAGTCTGTTGTGTCTCTCAGCATGAGCCTTAATCCTGAAGTTGTCCGTTTAAAGCCGTTTAAAGCTATTTCCTAGCTTTGGTAATATATTAGTAATACGAGCGATCACGGAGTGCAGTTCCATGTAAACAATGACTAACAGATTCACTTTACAACACAAACTAGCTCATATTACACACAAAAATTATATTTTGCCACCACCTGCTGGCTAACATATGTAATTAAAAAATAAAAAGCCAGTAACTCCTTACAGATACACTTTAGTTTAGAACAGCATGAACGCGGGATGATACACACAGTAAAGCCTCTGAGTGCTGATGCTGACACTCCATCAGTGCTCATGGTATGTCTCTCGTCTAATCAGATTCGAGGACCGGAACTAACTGTGGTATATATATATATATATATATATATATATATATATATATATATATATACACACCACCGTTAGTGTATACAGTGGATATAAAAATGTCTACACACCAGTTAAAATGTCAGGTTTTTGTGATGTAAAACAATGAGATAAAGATAAATCATGTCAGAATTTTTCCACTTTTAATATGACCTATAATGTGAACAATTCAATTGAAAAACAAACTGAAATCTTTGAGGGGGAAAAATGAAAATGAAAAACCTTAAAATAGCTTCCATCTTTGTCTCCTTCTTTTACATCACAAGAACCTGACATTTTAACAGGGGGGTGTAGACTTTTTATATCCACTGTATGTATGTATGTGTGTGTGTGTGTGTATATATATATATATATATATATATATATATATATAGGTTTATAAGTATTCATTCTATCTTTCTTTTTTTATCGTAGTATTATTAGTTCATTACTAGTTTGTACCTTCAGTAATAAGAATGGCGTAATGACATTATACGCCATGTGAAAATAGTCTCCAGCACTGGGCTTATTCAGAGGAAACCATTCCAGAGGCAGGACGATCTAAATGAAGAACATACAATTGTTATTTGGTATTATAAATCAAATAAAAAACAACCTCCAGTTTCTGTTCAATTTAATGCATAAAGCACATCTTTAAAGTGTACCATAGCAATTGGCCTCCCAAAGTCCAGTATCCAGTTCTGCACAGTGAAACAGAGCCAGAGATCTGTGTGAAATTGTGACTGTGCTGCTGCAGAAACGGTTTTCTCGCTTCCAGTCCTCCTTTTGAACAGAGTACAGCATATTAGATGTTACCATTTGTTGCCCACATATGTGCATATATGCAACAAAGTAAAGTAGTTTTAGCTATGCATTTGGACGCTTTAACATTGTTGATTAATACGCAACTACTCTTGCAAAGTAATGAAAATGTTCAGACCTGAGATATGACGCAGTTAAAGCTTCAGACTGTGGTCGTCTCCGCATGTTTACATGTGATTGGAATATTCCTTTAAGACAACTTCTCGATTACGTTGCATCAGATCTCTTTCAATCCCAATACTTTGCAACGATGTAGCCAAACATACATTATTTAAGCCAGATCCATGCAATGAAGCAGGTCTAAGCCCCTTAAAATGCATGGAGAAACGTACATGTTTACAGTGAATTAAATATGGATGTCTAGCTCAATTTGAATCACGTGAAGACCGATTCAATAATAGGTGCATTCCCGCCACCTACTGTGCTGGAGTGTGGACTATTGATGGAATTGGGGAGGGGGTGGGAAGAAAATATATAATAAAAAAATATATATATATATATATATATATATATATATATATATATATATATATATATATATATATACTTGTATTATTATTATTATTATTATTATTATTATTATTATTATTATTATTATTATTATCATCAAATTCATTTTCCTAGAGAATACATGGATGTGTGCAGCCTTCAAACGTTAACCAGTTACTGCATGGCCAAGATCAGTTGAACCCAAACTGTTGATTTTGAAAAAAGGTTCATGCCCATTCTTTTTCTCAATTTCCCAATTACAACTTTGCATTATTATAAGTTTAGTAGCCCTATTAGTTTGTTTTCTATGATTTCAGGCTGCACTTTTAAATGAGTTGCTATTATTAACATGGATATCCATTAATTATTAAATGCTGCCATGTGATGGATTAGAAAGTCTTGCATTTCTTTAAATGGATAGTTCACCCAAAAATGAAAATCCTCTCATCATTTACTCACCCTCATGCCGTCCCAGATGTGTATGACTTTCTTCTTCTGCTGAACACAAAAAAAGATCAAACAAGTCATACACATATTTTTTTTTATTTATTTATTTATTTTTTTTAGCCATTTTATTTTATTACAAAACAACAACAAAAACATTTTGGCATGTCCTTCCATTTATAAAAAAAAAAAAAGAAAAAAAGAAGAAGAAGAAGAAGCAAGAATCGAGGTTAAAGTAAGGCACTTGGAATGGGAAGTGAATAGGGCCATTTTTGGAGAGTTAAAAACCCCAAACTAAGACTATAAAAGCCCCAAATAATCATCAGGGTTTACCATTACGTCGCCATGGCAACTAAGTTGTAGAATTGGATATGACTTTACACAGAAATGGTGTTCATCACACTAAAATCATATTGCTTACGTCTTGTGGCCATACCTTTGAAATAGTGTGTATTTCTAACGTTTATGATTTTTCCCCATGAACTTTCATTGTGCTGTAGTGCCTCACAGTAAACCACATTTTTTGCTTTTTAAAGGAAAATGAGGTACATGTCGAAATTAGTTGTTGTGGTAATCAGCACTGTGATGCTGATTCAGCTTATCTTGTCTTGAACACGGAATATTCCTTTAATTGTGTACAAATGAACAATTATTCATTTTTAATAGCAAATGGCTATCCATATAACA